>NW_026864031.1:0-75978 GCF_026571515.1 Ruditapes philippinarum
GAGTCAGCTCCGTATACTTCCGGGAGATATTTTCTATTCGCGTTTCTATTTATAACGTGATGATGTCAGGCTTAAAAAGGAATCCAAAATGGCCGCCGCGCGTCTGTTATTCAACACGGCCGCCGCACATGTGTAGTGAGGTCATTTCTTCTATGCAAATGAGTTACTATTAAAAGAAAACAAAATGGCCGCCGCGCATGCGCAGTCTTGGGGCTAAACCGGCCCCTATACTACTTATAAGTCCAAGGTGGAACATCCTCATCGTCATTTTAAAGGATACTGTCTGGATTAATTTTAAGTTTATCTAAATCATCTTTTAAACGAAGGCCTAATGGTTTAATTTCCTTTGGTTTGTTAACAAATTTTTCAGTATAACTTGGTTTGAAAATAATATTTTCAGCTGGATTTTTGCTATTAGATGAAATTCTAGTTGCGTATTGAAGTGATAGCTTTTTTCGACGAAGATGAAGCGATGGTTCCCCAGCTTCCGCATATAGACTTTCTACAGGTGAAGTGCGAAAAACACCTAAAGCTAAACGTAAACCCTGGTGATGTATGGTATCTAGCATTTGAAGATATGATTTTCTTGCAGACCCATATACTACAGAACCATAATCTAATTTTGATCGGATAAGACTTCTGTATAATTTCAATAATGTGGAAGAGTTTGATCCCCAATTTGTACTTGATAAAACCTTAAGTAAATTTAAAGCTTTTAGGCATTTAGTTTTCAAATGTTTAATATGTGGTATAAAAGAAAGTTTTTTATCAAATATAATTCCAAAAAACTAACTTCATCAACTACTGGAATTTTAGAACCAGATATGTAAAGTTCAGGGTCATTATGTTGTTTCCGCAATCGACAGAAATGAACACATTGAGTTTTTGACTTTGAAAATTTAAAACCATTTTCTATTGCCCATTTTTGAATTTTATCTAAATTTTGTTGAAGTTGCCGTTCAGTTGTTCTCATACTTTTCGATCGATAGCAGATAAGAAAATCGTCTACATATAGAGAACAATCTATGCCTGGTGTGAGAGCGCTAGCAATATTGTTTATTTTAAGGCCAAAAAGTGTAACAGAAAGTATGCTTCCTTGAGGAACACCTTGTTCTTGTTGGTGGTCCTGAGAAAAAGTTGAACCAAGTCTTACTTTAAAGTGCCTATCGTTTAAAAAACCAGAAATGAAAAGAGGAAGTCTGCCATTAAGTTCAGCATCCTTTAGGATACCATATTTCCAAGTAGTGTCGTAAGCCTTCTCAAGATCAAAGAAAATTGATACCAGGTGTTGTTTATTTACAAAGGCTTCTCTAATAAAAGTCTCAAGTCGTACAAGATGATCGTTTGTACTTCGCTGTTTACGAAAACCTGACTGAAAATTAGTGATAATTCCATTATTTTCTAGATACCAAACTAACCGATTATTTATCATTCTCTCGAATGTTTTGCAGAGGCAACTTGTAAGTGAAATTGGACGATAATTTGTAGGGTCAGTTGAATCTTTTCCAGGTTTAGGGATAGGAATAACCAACGCATTTTTCCAAGTGTTGGGAAATTCACTAGATACCCAAATTTTGTTAAAAATTTCAAGAAGCAAGTCTAGGGATTGGGGTGGTAAATGTTTAAGAAATTGGTAGTAAATTTCGTCCTGCAGCACTATCTTTTGCAGTTTTGATTGAATAAATTAAGTCATCAATAGAGAAAAGGGAATTAATAGTATTCGTCGTTTGTTGAGGCAAAATTAATATGCTCTTTCTCAGCTTTACTTTTATGTTGTTGAAATTTATTTGAATAATTGCTTGAAGAAGAGTTCTTTTCAAACGTTTTAGCCAAAGTTTCTGCAATATCCGTTTTTGTTTTGGCATATTGGCCATCACCAGTTTTTAAGTGAACAGTTGGACTCTTTTTATACTTACCACTTATTTTTCGTACTGCATCCCATACTTTCCTAATAGGAGTATTTGAATTTATATTTGAAACATAAGATTGCCACTATTTCAGTGCTTTTAATTGTATTCACTTTAAAGATTCTGTAACACAATTTTTGAAGGTTTTAAATCATTATTATGAAGCTTAAATTAAGATTTATCAATATTGTAGGTTCCAAAAAGCATTATTTATAAAGATATATCCGAATTTAACATTTCATGTAAATAAACGGAGATAATAAAAAAATTACCTTTATAAAGTTTAGGTCAAATTATACAATAAGAAATGAATGCATATATTTTAATGATAACATATAATATGTACAAATATATGCAATACGTATTTTACATATTCTTCTATGTTTGAAAATTGTTTTATTTGCATAATTATGTATACATATATATAAATAATTTCACTTAGTGTGGTATACCACTACTACAGGATTTCATTTTGAAAAAAAGTATTCATGCGCTATGGTTCGTAACTACTGTGAGCCCCCAATTATTCCATGCTCGGTAAATTACTTCCCCTGCTGAAATACTTTTCGATTTGAAGAAACTTTTGCGCAGACGACAATAATTCCCCCCAAGTTATTGCAGAAATACACGTAAGTAATATGATGTTTTACTTATATGAAGAATATGTTTTACAATCGTATAGTGCCATGTTGTACTGTAATATGAGTAAATAAAAAGTACTGTGCTAATCAAGGATGTGATTGTTAAGATACGAGTGGGTGGGGTATTTTTTATTTCCGTTGAAAATTGAGCACAGCTAAGGCCGGTGCTATGGGCGTGAGGGATGTTGCACTCTTTTATTATCCCTCATGTACAGACTCAATCAACCGAGTCTGCAATCACCATGTAATTTTGTTGTAAATAAGCTTCCGAGGGATCCCGTTTTTATTCAAGATTTTTGGAACTAACCATTTTTAAGCACTTGCCTCAAATGTTTTCTTTTTAAATTGACACAAAGCTTGAACAATGATGTGTCTTATGATTTGCAGCCCAGATATCTGACTCTAAACCGGAAAGTGATACAAGTGACCCCGGAGTTTTCTTGTGAACATATATTATTATACACAACATCCAGGTAAGTACTTGAAGGGACATTACTGTGTCTGATCTTGATATTCCTGTCGTGTTACATGGATTGGATAAAATAGCAGCTATGGAAGTAGGTGAATCTTAGTGCAGTCAAAGAATGTTAAGATTTGTTACCAATAAACCATTCTGGCTTGTGTTATTCTTTTGTTTTTCTTAAATTTACTTGCCCGAACAAGTTTTCACAAGCTCTATTTTAATGCCACCACAATATGTGCCGATTAAGATAAACTTGTCTCAATTCTTTTACAAGAGCCACCGCCGGGCAGGGGCAACGCTCGACTTTTTACTCTTTCTAAACGCAAACATAGAAAGGTTTGAACATATCTTAACGTTTCCTTTTATAAATTAAGTTGGTCTGTCTTGTCACATTAGTTTTATTTATCTATTTTGTATATATATATATATATATATATATATATATATATATATATATATATATATATATATATATATATATGAATAGAAACACGCAATTCAATAAATAGAAAGGCTAAATTCTATAAATAAAAACACTCAATTCTATAAATAGAAACATGCAATTCTATAGATAGTAAGAAGCAATTCTATAAAAAGCAACACGCAATTCTATGAATAGTAACACGCAATTCTATAAATAGAAACAGGCAATTCTAAAAATAGTAACACGCAATTCTATAAATAGAACACGCAATTCTAATAATAGAAATACACAATTCTATAAAAAGAAAAACGCAATTCTATAAATAGAAACACGCAATTCTATAAATAGAAACACGCAATTCTAAAAATAGAAACATGCAATATCGTCGTCGTCGTTGCTCTTGTTGATGATGATGATGATAGATATGTATAAATATAAATATACACACCACACACCAATAAATATATATGGTCATTTAATGCACAAATCTGAGAAAATTTAGTAATTTAACCTTCAAGGTCAAGGTCATTAAAGAGCCCAAGCAAATTTGGGTTTGATAAACAACAATGTTCCGTTATAATATGAAGTTGATCCCTTCAATAATAGCAAAGTTACAGTCAGTTACAGCCAAAACAATGAAAATTTCAATAATTTGACCTTCAAAGACAATGTCATTAATGAGTGAAGGTCAAGGTCTTTCGGTATATTTTTAAGAGTTATCCTTGAAGATTATTATGTTCAAGTTTCAAGACAATCAATTCAAAAATAACAATGTTACAGCCAATAATAGCCAAAAAAATTAATATTTCAATAATTTGAACTTCAAAGTCAAGGTCATTTATAAGTGAAGGTCAATGTCTGTCTAGTTATTTTTAAGAGATATCCCTGAAGATAATTATGTTCAAGTTTGAAGACAATCCATGCAAAAATAACAAAGTTACAGCCAATAATAGCCAAAAAAATGAAAATTTCAATAATTTGACCTTCAAAGTCAAGGTCATTTATGAGTGAAGGTCAAGGTCATGCTGTTTTTTTCAAGTTTGAAGACAATCCATTCAAAAATAACAAAGTTACAGTCAATAACAGCATGCACAAGCAAAAATTGGACTTTTAACCTTGAAGGTCAAGGTCATTTATGGATGAAGGTCAAGGTTAGTGTGGTGTACTGAAAGGTCTTGTCCCAAGGGTTGTTGTGGCCAAGTATGAAGACAATACACCAAGAAATAAAAAAGTTATGATCCAGGTACAAGTTTGCGGACGGCAACGGCAACGCCGACCCGACTATAACAATACCTCTACTTTTTTTTCAAGAATTGCAAAGATTATAAGATGTTGTTTCCTTTATACATGATATTGATCGATAATATTAACAGGAGGAGAACATGGAGAAGATGTTTTTTTTTAAATATATCTTCAAAGGGAGACACAGGCAAAATGTTCATTGTTTTTTCTTTTGAATCCATTATTCTGTAAATGTCCTGAAAATGAATATACAAGCAAAACTTTACTTTTTATAAATAATAAAATGGTTGTTTCCTAACTTGACCCACGTGGATCAGATTAGAGCGTTAAGATTTCATAATATAGTTGTCGCAGTGAACTCTGGAAAGGTTAAAGAACGTGACAAACGAATGATTTAGACTTTTCAATCATACAATATACACAATATCTGTGATTGTAACTTCAGTCATATGACATGTTTTAAAACTACTCGGTGATTCTGTCGGCGTCTGAATTTCGTTCAACATATATAGATACACTTACCCTTCAAACCCAAAATATATAGAATTTATGCAGAAATTCATGCTGGGACTTTAGGAAAAGTCATTTTAGTATGATTTGAGTCTATAGTCATTTTATATTATTGTCATTTATTTGCAGGCGAATCCCTTTAAGTACAGTATTTACTTGCAGAACTAGGCCAGATGATCAGGCAAATGTACGAACTGTCCTACAAAACTGCAACATGGAATTTCCTGATGAGAAATTTTATTTTCAAGAGTCGAAAGTACACACATACTTAAGATCTTACAACTGAAGTTTTTCATGCCCTCAAATAAAACGTGAGGAGCGTACTGAGATGAAGATTGGTACGTACATATATTGTACTGTTTTGTGTACATTATCCGACAGCTGGTTGTGGTAAAAAGAACTTCCAGCAAAAAGGAACAATCGTTTCTTAGTGATGAAACATGAAAGTTCGGTCAGAAATGAGAAATATTTTAAGCTATATAACTGATTCAATATCGGTTCTGGGACTACAACAGTTATCCACTTAATCAGCACAGAGTGCACTTGACACTTTTAAAGAAATTTTAAGTGACATTGACGACTCGCTAAGTGAAGCATGAGGTCATGTGCCTAACTAAATATCAATGAACAGCCATGCTACTATGTCTGGCAGGGCAGCAACCCAGAAGAAATATAATGAGCTGTTAGAGGACTTTCTAATAGATGTTCTGCAAAAAATGCTGAATGGGATAGATTGTGAGAAAATTGTAATAAAAGTCCATGAGTAGACTTATGAACTTCTTTTGCTCTTTACATGTTTTGTGCACCTTGCAAAGGGGGCAGAAAAGGCACTACTAGAAACGTTCAAACTTTTGTTTGGGGAGCACCTACTTATGACACAAGTTTCAGAAAACCATCAGAGTCCGGAACAACATGACTGATAAGCTGTTGTTGAAAAGCTTTGTTTTGTGCCGTGTGGAGGCTGTTAAAAGTCGCCCCGTACATTCAATTAGAAATGCTATATTTCCGACCTTTAAAGATAGTTCAGCACGACATTATTGTTGTGCTTGTGGTAATTTAGTTTTTTCTATTCGGCTATTTTCTTGTTGGGTGGTTCCAATATTCCTCAATTCAATACTGTTGAATCACCCTTAGGATATGTGACCTGCTTTTTAAATTTGTCTTTTGACGTCTTACCTGTGATATTGTTTTCCCGTTTAGGGCACACGCATTTTTTTACTTGGGGATTATATGCCGTTTTCATGGTATGGCACTTACGTGCCACATTGAAGGTTCCTTGATAACCGCCTTATGAACACGTCTGCTGATGTTTCAAAATTGTACCAGTTCATGTTAAAATATGATAAACAAGATCATCAAGGAAAGGCGGCGTTCAATGAACGCAGCCCCCACCCGACCCAGAAACAAGAGCCAGTGGCAAGGAGCCCAGGAGGACCCCCCCCCCCCCAAAAAAAACAGGGAAGGGCATAATGCAGAGTACGGGCATTAAATTCTGCTAAGCCGGTGCTAGGGGGCGTGGACGGCAGTTTGCATCACTTGACAGTACTGTGTCACATTGAAGGTTCCATGATAACCGCCGTATGAACACATCGCGGATGTTTCTAAAATTCAAAATTTTACTATTTCATGTTTAAATGTTGAATTCTGCTTAAGCCGGTGCTAGGGGGCGTGGACGGTAACTTGCACTTTCCAGTACCGTCCATGAGCAGGCTCAATCAAACCGAGCCTGCAACATTTTCAATGTTGCCGTGTTGGGCTTTCTTTATGGATTCTGTATTTATCTATTTTAAAAGAAGTTTATAAGTTTTTACTATACACATATAGTTAAAAACAATGACACCCCTGGGGCGGGCCAGTTTTGACCCGAGGGCTTTTATTTGAACACACTTGGTAGACACTTACGAGAAGATATTTCATGCCTTATATCTGAACTCTAGCTATTTGAGTTTTTTCAAAGAAGATTTTTAAGATTTTTTAAGTTTTTGCTATACACATATAAGGAAAACCAATGACCCCCGGGGCGGGCCAATTTGGACCACAGGGCTATTATTTGAACAAACTTGGTAGACACCCATTAGAAGATGTTTCATGCTAAATATCTTAGCTCTAGCTCTTTGAGTTCTTTAAAAGAAGATTTCTTAATTTTTTACTATATGCATATAGGGAAAATCAATTAACCCCTAGGGCGGGGCCAATTTTGACCCCAGGGCTTTTATTTGAACAAACTTGGTAGACATTCACTAGAAGATGTTTCATGCCAAATATCTAAGCTCTAGCTCTTAGGGTTTTTTAAAAGAAGATATTTAAAGTTTTTTCTTTCGGTTGCCATGGCAACCAGAGTTCTGCATGGAATTAAATTCTTTGAACAATTTTTAAAGGTGACCACCAAAGTAACATTCCTGTAAAGTTTGGATGAAATTGGCTTAGTGGTTTATGAGGAGATGTCATTTAAAGTAAAAGTTTACGGACGGACAGACGGACGCCAAGCGATCACAAAAGCTCACCCTGTCACTTTGTGACATAAAGTGACAGGTTAGCTAAAAATGGTGAAAAGACAATTTTTCCATTACCGTCCATGAACAGGCTAAATCAAACCGAGCCTGCAACATTTTACAATTTTGCCGTGTTGGGCCTTCTTTAGGGATTCTGTTTTTTCACTATTTAATTGTCACATCTGTGTTATTTGTGTCGGGGTGCGGCTGTAAAAAGTTTCCCAGTACATTTAATCAATGATGTTATATTTTTCGATCCTTGAAGATCGTTCAGGCACGAACATTATTGTTGTGTATACATTTTACATGGTATTTTAGTTTATTGTATTTGGCCTTTTTCATTTTGGGTGGTTCCAGTATTCCTACTTGAATACTGTATAATCACCCTTAAGATATGTTGCCTGTTTTTAAATTGTCTTTTGACGTCTTATCTGTGATATGCAGGCTTCCGAGGGATCACTTTGTTTCCAGAATTCATAACCTCAGATCCTCTTACAAAATTCCATTTTATTTAGTTCCGCCCATTGTTTTCTCGTTTAGGGCACACGCATTCTTTTACTTGGGGACCATACGCCGCTTTTCATGGAATGACACTACTGTGTCACATTGAAGGTTCCATGATTACCGCCGTGGAAAAAATAATTTGTGCAAACAAATTTGGAACTAAATATTATAACATTTGAAATTTTGGCTGCATGCGGGGGCATCCGTGGCATGATGACACATTTCTAGTTTTAAACAGCAGGCCTCATATTCTAAAATAGATAAATACAGAATCCCTAAAGAAAGACCAACACGGCAAAATTGAAAATGTTGCAGGCTCGGTTTGATTGAGCCTGTTCATGAACGGTACTGGAAAGTGCAAGTTACCGTCCACGCCCCCTAGCACCGGCTTAAGCAGAATTCAACATTTAAATGTGAAATAGTAAAATTTTGAATTTAGAAACATCCGCAGATGTGTTCATACGGCGGTTATCATGGAACCTTCAATGTGACACTTCCGTGCCATTCCATGAAAAGCGGCGTATGGTCCCCAAGTAATAAAAAGCGTGTGCCCTAAACGAGAAAACAATGGGCCGAACTAAATAAAATGGAATTTTGAAAGGGGATCAGAGGTTATGAAGCCTGCGTATCACAGATAAGACGTCAAAAGACAAACTTAAAAAGCAGGCAACATATCCTAAGGGTGAGTCAACATTATTCAAGTAGGAATATTGGAACCACCCAACTAGAAAATGCCGAAAAGTTGAAACTAAAATACCACAAGCACAACAATAATGTCGTGCTGAACGATATTCAAGGATCGAAAATATAACATCATTGATTAAATGTACGGAGAGACTTTTTACAGCCGCCACACGGCACAAATAACACGGATGTGATCATAAAATAGATAAATACAGAATCCCTAAAGAAAGCCCAACACGGCAAAATTGAAACAATTGATTGACATTCAACAGTATTCAAGTTAGGATCACACTACTTTGGTGTGTCGATTGTTCGTTTGTTTGGATTTTACGGCACGTCAACACATAAATGGCCATATCGTGCCGAATGCTAAAATAGGCTTAAACTATTATGTACAAAGTTGTAAATAAAATAGGGCTGTGTCCTGTGAACGTTGCCTTTGCCTTGTTGATCTTTATTCTTGTCTTTTAGGAATACTGGAACCACCCAACAAGAAAGATGCCGAATAGAAAGAACTAAAACAACACAAGCACAACAATTATGTCATGCTGAACGATCTTTAAGGATCGGAAATAAAACATCCCTGATTGAATGAACGGGGCGAATTTTAACGACCTCCACACGGCAGAAACAATGCTGATTTGGCGATTAGATAGAGAGAAATAAGAATCCCTAAAGAAAGCCCAACACGGCAAAATTAAAAATGTTGCAGATTCGGTTTGACTGAGCCTGTTCATGGACGGTACTGTCAAGTGCAATCTACCGTCCACGCCCTCTAGCACCGGCTTAAGCAGAATTTAACATGAACTGGTAAAATTTAGAATTTTGAAACATCCGCAGATGTGTTCATATGGCGGTTAGCATGGAACGTTCAATGGGACAATTTACTGCCATTCCATAAGCAGCGGCATATGGTCCCCAAGTTTTTGTTTGTTTGTTTCATTTTACGCATTTTCCCAACAATTTGTGGGCCTGTTGTTATTTTCTTTGAATTCCTAATCAGTTACAAATTATTTATCATTTAATGATTAACCTGTCCGTGCTCTGTCTTTGCCCTGTCTTGTTTTTGTTTGGGGTCCGCCTGGGCTCCTTGCCATGGTTCTTGTTGCTGGGTCATATGGGGGTTGTGAAAATGTTGCATGTTCGGTTTGATTGAGCCTGTACCTGGAGGTGTACTTGAAAGTGCAAGTTACCCTCCATGCCCCTAGCACTGGGTTAGGCAGAATTCAACATACCCACAGATGTGTTCATATGGCGGTTATTATTGAACCTTCAATGTGAAACAGTAGTGGCATTCCATGAAATGCGGCGTATGGTCCCGAAGTAAAAGAAATGCGTGTGCCCTAAACGAGAAAATAATGGGCGGAACTAAATAAAATGGAATTTTAAAAGGGGATCTGAGTTTATGAAGCCTGCATATCACAGACAAGTAGGAATACTGTAACCACTCAAGTTGAAAAAGCCAAATAGAAGAAACTAAAAATACCACATTACATGTATACACAGCAATAATTTCGTGCTGAACGATCTTCAAGGATCGAAAATATAACATCTTTTATTAAAGGTACGGGGAGACACACAGCACAAAGAACACTGGTGTGACAATAAAAGAGAGAAAGTCATCAATAATAGTAATAGCTGTCATATACTCGTATGTTATCATTTATATAACATCGAACGCTTCTAAAAATTATTAATCTTATAGTATTTAGCATCATTTGTGTCAACAACCAACTAATAATTATATGTTGATGTTATTAGTAAGCGAAAGATACATAATGGAATATTACAAAATATATCATGTTTGTGTTTATAATAATTCATTTCTAACTAGATCAACATTTATTATTTCAGAAATATTTTTATAAAAAATATCCAAATGCCTTTCTTTTGTTTTAAACTAATATTTATTAAAATTGTGCCCATTATAGACTTATCCATTTTAGAGTATTGGAATCAAATACCGTAAAGGGAAAGATGATAACAAAGTCCCGGGTGTTGTAAGAGACAACTCCCAAACATCACATAAGACATGCTGTAGTTAGAAAAGGAATATCTACCAAGAGCAATGAATCGGGGTAGGGTATCATTTGTATGCATATTTCAAACATTTTGGGTAGAAACAATTATTTTATTTGTGTATTCTTTAAGCTGAATGCCGTGTACTTTGTTTCTTTACTAAAATCAATAGGAAAATAAGGAGTTTCCTTTATTTCTGAAAATATAACTTGTAATATCAATGCTTTAGTTTACTTGCACCATCGGCATTCTTCGACTGTGATAGAAGCGGAGTATTTTCAATAAACCCTAACGGTGGTCCTTATGGTATTATATCATCTTATTTTTTAATTCTTAAAAGAAACAACCAAATAATTGCTGCTTTAAAGTAAGTCATAAAACTGTGGAAATAAAAATTTAAAAAAAAAAAAAACAATTTGAGGGAAACAGCTTTTAAAGAAAAAGCATCTGAACATAAACAAGAAAATAAACAAGGAAATAAACGTAAATTTATTTCTGGAAACCAATGATACTATAGAATTATCTGTGAATTCAAGTTTTATTTGAGGCACACATTTCAAGATGGATGATCATTTGTATTGCAACCAATGACAGTAATTTAAATAATTTAGAGAACGATTTATTTGCATAATTGCAACTTAAAATTGTAAAATGAGAGTTATCTCAATATCATTGAAACTGTATTCAAATCATCCCAGTTTATTAAGACTGCGTCGTCTTGAAAAAGAAATGATTTATTTCAGAAGTAAACATTCATTATTGTTTTTTCATTTAGCAATCGCATTACGTTACTTAAAATGTTAAGATGAAGGTAAATAAACAGGACAATGAACAAAGTATTACATGAAGTTTTCCATTGGATGAAATAAAAAAATTCTATATCTCATTATATTCAATGAATTTTTGATTTCAAGTAAAATGACTCATACCAAACATTATTTACACCATCTTTGGTGATGGGCGTGATACATTCGGCCTTTTAAGTATCCCATTTGATCAAACTCTTCATAATTACCTTTTGTTTTCGCACCTGTTCTGAATTAACAAAATTTAAGATTTGTACACATATGTGTTTCTGTCATGTTCAGATGAAAGTAATAACTAATTTATAAATGAAAATATTACTAAAAAAATGTTAATTTACTATTACAATGTTATGTTGCCACAAAAAGCAAACTTGACTATATACAATGGAACATGATATCATATCAATTAAAATCACTTCTTCAAAGTCAACCTTCTCCCAAAGTTTGATATATGAAAACGGTATCATTAAAAAACACTATATAAAGGGCTCAAAACATTTTTAGGGCTTCAGAAATATTGCTGTAACTTTTTTAAAGTATTGCTTTTTAAATTTAAGTTTTAACACCCCTCCTATTTAAGTGCTATATTCATCTGGTTCCTTGAACCGTGATATATAAGAGCGCTCTACCTTGTTTTCCTCTCTTAATTTACTATAATTGTAATAAATAATGGGTTATATATATCAATGTAACATATACATATCCCTTTCCCCACTTTTTACAATTTTTGTTACAAATAAAATGTATTATTATTATTTCGATCTGACAATCTTAACAACAAGATACAATTGATTTAAACATAAGATTTAATAAGTTTATTCACATGAAATTACTTTTGCTCTATTGGAAATACGACTGTAAAATGGGGAAGAGGGTATTGAATTTAGATATCAAAACAAAAAGGAACAACGATAGCAACGTTTATTAATGTAATTTTTTATCTTGTAATTTCAGAGGGATATTTGTTTATTTGAATGATATGTCACAAGTTTTTCTTTTCAAATTATTCAATAGAAAAGTTAAATTGTATTGTTAAATTCATATTCGTTAAATACCTCTGACGATGTTGAAGTATTTTGAGTGGCTGAATTTTACATTTATAATAATTTTATGAAAATTTAAAGGCTCTTTCAAATTTGAAAACACATGTAGCAGCCACTTTTGAAAAAAATCAGATTACGTCAAAGGTGAATTTCGTTCAAGTATACCAAACAACAATGTATCATTTACATAAGCGTAACCTATAAAAGTGTGTAAAATATGAAAATGTAGCTCTTCCATTGATGCTAAGCATAGTTTTTGTCACGCGAACCCGATCCCTTTTTTTTAATAAGTTAAAATGTGGTTTTTTCAGACAGGTTTTAAAGTTTGGGCTTTTTTAATTTTTTTTTTTTAAATTTCTGACTTATTAAATTTTTAAAAAAGTTGCTCCTTTTAAAATCAATAATGTCACGGGAAAGACATTGTTTCTTAATGTTTTTATTTTTTAATCATTTTTACATCTTGTTTAAAAGGGCTTGAAAAATTTTCCCACTCTAAACCCGTTAAGGGCTTTTTAAAATCCCCAAATGACGTGTTCTTTTAAAAAAGCAAAAAAGTAAAAATTTTAATGGTTTTACGGGCTCTTCAAACCCTTTAAAGCCTGTAAAGTAAATTTAAAATTTTTGTTTAAATTGGGGTCAATCGGTCTTTTAATTTTAGATTTGCAAAACCGGTCTAAAATTTTACGGACAAAGCAAATTTTTAAAAAATGAATATGGAATTAAATTTATAGGACCGGGGGAAAAAAACAAAAAGGGATGTTTTGTTTTGAAAAGAAAATTAAAAAAAGGGCAAACCCTTTAAAATTAAAGCTGAGTTAAATTCTTTTTTTCCCCGTTTTTAAAAACAAAAATTTTTTTCGGATTTTTGTATTTCCCAAAAAAATCTACAGTGCTGTTTTTAAACTTTTAAAAATTACTGTTTTACTTTACAAAATTTTAAACTTGGTTTGCGAAAAAAGTATTTCCCCTCTTGACCCTCCCACCAACGCGTAGAGAAAAAATTTAGAAATTTTTTTTGGGGTTTTTTAAAAAAATTTAGTTTAAAAATTCCCCTTTTTTGTTCGTTTTTTTAAAATTAAAAAGGAAAAACTACGTATATTTTAGTTATACAGAAATTTTACAGGGAAGTTAAAATGATTTTAGGTTGGGATTCGGCCGAAAAATACTATTAATGAATTTAGGTTCAAAGGTTTCTAGATAAAGATTGAGCAATGTTATTCTTCTTTGTTAGTCCCGGGGAATTTAAGATTGTGTTACAACGGTTGTTGATATGGCATATCATACACAACCACACGAGTGATAAAATACTAGCACTAGTTGAAGGTATCATAGATAACGAATCCTTAAAGACAAAATATTAACTTTTCATTCTATCAGTGCATCATCAACTCTTGGACCATTTTATAAAAACAAATTTAACTTGAACTTTGAACTAGAAAGCTGGTATGGTATCTGACGGTAATGCATTTAAAACAGGTAGATATACCGATACGTTTAAGTAGGTTCACCTTAAAAATTTTTTAGTTATGTTTCTTGATAAAACAAGATGTCATTAGAAAATATAAGCATATTTTTTTTTTTTCCTTCGGGGTTTTTTTTTTACAAAATCTGCTTTGTTTAAATATCTCGATAAATTACAATAAAGGGCCCCTTGGGTAAAAGGGGATTTTTGAATTTTAAAATTAAATTTTTCTGCTTTGTTTAATCGTTATCTCACATAGTTTTAATTTCATGATTTTTTACTAAATAAGTTCCCTTTTTATTAATTCATGACAAACTTTTCATTATAAAATGGGGGAAAAAGGTTAGGGAAATTTTTTTAAAAAAAAAAAAAAATTAAAATTTAAAAATTTTTTGCTAAAAAAGAAAAGTTTTTCTTTTTTGAAAGGTTTTTGGAAAAGAATATTAAATTATACAAAAATTTTTAATTTAAAAATTGAAATTTTTTTTTAAATTTTTTTAGCCTTTTTTTTCTTATTTTTCCTTGATTTTTCTTTAAAAACAAACCCAAAAAAAACCCCAAAAGGGAAAATTTAAAATTTTATTGTTTTTATTTTATGGGGGTTTAAATTTCAAATTTTTTGTACCCCCAAATTAACGTGTTTCCAATTTTAAAGTGTTTTTTTTTTGCTTTTAAAGTTTAAAAACCTTTTTTTCCTTTCCAAAAAAGGGGAATAATTTTGGGGTAAACCGGCAATTGGGGGCTTAAAAAAAGGTTTAAAACAAATAGGGATCCCGAAAATTTTAAAAAAATTTTAAAAAAAAGGGAAAAAAATTTTTTAAAAAATTAAAATTAACCAACCCAATTTTAAAAAAGGAAAAATTTTATAAAAAAAATTATTTTAAATTTTAAATAAAAATATAAATCATTTTTAAAAAAATTTCGGGGGTTTAAAAAAGGAAAATTAAAACCCAATGTTTAAAAAATTTTTTTAAAATTTCCCCGAAAAACCTTAAAATTTTTATGGGTTTGATTGGTTTTTTTAAATTTCTAAATGGTTTTATTACCCCCGCCAAAGTTTGATTTTTTCCCTTTTGGGAATTTGGGAAAACCCCTTTGTGTTATAGTTTTTTTATTTCGGGGGTTTTCCCTTTTCCCGCTTTTATTAAAAATTTAAATTTTTCCCTTCAACCTTTTTTCATTTAAAAATCATCGCCATGTTTTAATTTTATATTTTAAAATTGAAAATAATGAAAAAAATCTTTCCCGCAAGGCTTTCCAAAAAATTTTTTTTTTAAGCGATAAATTTTAAAGCAAAAAAAAGATACCCTTTCAGAAAATGAATAACCAAGCCTGCAAAATTTTCAAATTTGGCATTCCGGGGGGTTCTTTACAGATTTGTTAGTTTTTTTATTCCCTTGCCCCATCAGCGTTGTTTGGGGGAACCCATAAAGTCGCCCCCAGTTTTAATTTAGAAAATGTTTTTGTACTAATTTAAAAAAGTTTTTTTTTTCCCATCCCAAAAAAACATTGTTTACACGACAAATTGTTTTCCCTTTTTGGTAAATTTTTGTTTCCCAAACGGATCGTTTTCTAAATGGAAAAGGGTTTCCCTTATGATTGACTAAAAAATTTTTGTCCGATAAGATATTCGGCTTTCCGCATTTTTGTTTTTTAGTCTTTTCTTATTGTAACTAAAAAATTTAAAAAAAAAGAGAAATATCCCAATTTTGGAAAAATTTAATATTGTTAACAAATCCCCTTTTTAAAACCCCCCAAAAAAAATTTGTTTCCCAAAAACATTGTTTCCCTTCAGAAAAAAATTTTGAAAAAACTTTTTTTGGGAAAAAAAACCATTTTTCGTTTACAAACCCTAAAAAGACAGCAAAATTATAAAAGATTTTATTTAGTCACTGTTTTCAAAACAATTATTTTTAATATTTAATGCTTTAAGGAGTTTTTGAAATAAAAAGATTTTTATTTATCAAAATTTTACAGTTTTTATGTTTTATTGGAAAACGGCCCTTCAAAATGTCTGATTGGGCATTTTTGCGCTCCAAAAAATTAATAACTTGTAAACCCTCTATAACCCCGTAAAGTTTTTTATATCCAATCGTTACCCCAAAAAAATTCATTTTTAAAAAAAACTTGAAAATACATTTAAAAAAAGTTTTGGCTTTGGTAAAAATTTTTTAAAGGTTTTAAAAAAAAACAAAAAAAAACAAAAAAAAAAAAAAACTTCCCCATATCGAGTCGTTTTACAAGAAAATTAAAAAAAAAAGACAAAAAGGAAAAAAATTCCATTTCCCATCTTCAAAAAATTTGTTAAAAAATTATATGTTTTTTTAAGAGGGGGAAAAAAAGGGGAACTTTTACTAAAATTCCCTTTTAAAAAAAAAAACGCATTATTTTTCCTTGTTGTTTTAATTTTAAGGTCAAAAAAATTAGAAAAAGGGGAAAAATTGGGAAAAGGTTTTAAAAAATTTCCCATTAAAATTTCTTGCTTTTCCTTTAGGTCAACCCCTTTTAGTTTTTCCCCCATAAATGCCCTAAAAAATTTTATTTAAAGGAATTTTCCCAAATTTTTTTTATTTTGAAATTTTTGGCAAGGCAAGAAGAAAATGCAATGAAAAATTTCAAGGTTTATGTTTTTTGTTTATGTTAGAAAAAAAAACCCCTTTTTGTAAAATTTAAGTGTTTTTTTTGTTTTCAAAATTTTTAACGGGCCCTTTTTTTGGCCCCCAATTTTTTCAAAAAATATTTAAAAGGGGGAATTTCTTAACCACGTTCCTTTGAATTTTTAATTGTAAAAATTAAAAAAAACCCTTTTGTTTTTAAAATTTTTCCAAAGCATCCCCCGGGGTTCGAAAAACGCCAGGAAAAAAGGTTGTTAAATAGCTGAAAAAAAGTTTTACCTTTATAACATGCAATGGTCATTTGTCAATTATGCAAACTATAAAAAGTATAACTCTGAATTTTTATTTTAAAAATAAATCTCCAAAACACTATCTTGAATATAAAAAATAGTTTGTGTACTTCAAGGTAACCAATTTATATTTACTTTCTATATTTCTACCTCACTTTATATATGTCAGTCAATCGAAACAAAGCCGGTCCACCGCCTGCTTTACGGTATAAATATTTGGGACATAGAACATTTAAAATGTCTGCACACTAAAATATCAATTTATAAAATTTTGAAAAATTCCCCTTTTTTAAATTTTAAAATAAATAATACTAGACCAAAACCCTGAAAATACAAAAGCCAAAAATCAAACCCTCACAAAGGGGTTTGCCTTTTTTCCTATCTTATATTCCCATTTTAAAAATAACCCAAAATTTCATATACAATCAAATTCATTTTGAAAAAAACACACTGTTTTTTTTTTAAACAACAAAATGTCTGTATGAACAGCAACAGCAATAATGTGTCTGGTAAAGTAAATTTCCCTTCGTACGAGGTAATGTTTCTGAGAGATTTTTCCTCAAGCATATAATTTAAAACATTTCACGTCTAAACATGACAAATACATACTGACATAACATGGTTATTAGAACATGCATTTCACTACATATAAACTGACAACAATACAAACAACGTTCTATTCTCAAAACAATTATTACCGTTTGTTAATCTTTGATGTATTGGTACGTGATTGTAAACATGACGTGTTGATGAAAAACTTATACTATATATATTATGCATATTCGTACTTCTTGACTGCCTTCATTTTAAGTTTCATTTCGAACCTTAAAGTTTAAAAGACGTTGTTAATAGATCAACAACAAATTGATTTTTAATCATCATCAAAATAATCCGAATTACAATGTCTTGAATCGTATCAACCTTTAGGCTTTTGCTCTCATTATGTTAAACACGGTAAATTTAATGGCAACTGACAAACGTTCACTTTTTGATTGCTATCTATGACGGCTGATTGACGCCATATCGTTGTTTCATTTTTTGCCACTAAAATGCAAAGAGTCAAACCAATCTTTGTCATCTTTTCACTTATTTTCATTTGTTAGATAGTCGCAGTTCTACGATACGTTAGACTCAATCCCGAAGTCTATACTAGAAATTACCATTGATACAGATTGGGTATATGTGCAAATAAAAGCAGATCACATCCATTGGCTAGTTGTGGCTGAAACATGTTTATTTGAATTTATTTGATTTATAACATTTTAATGTGATTGAACTTGCAATTTCCTGATTTATTATACTATTTTGATACGATCTGTTGATTGGAGAGATATTTTATTGCGGTATCATATTAAATAGTTTGCTATTTGAAGCAGAAATATACTTTATCTCTTCAGTATCCCGCGACATATTTATCTTGATATACATAAGCAGATCGTTTCCAAGAACATTGCACCTTGTACTTCTATTAAATATCTACTCTGCGGGAACCTTCAATTGCTATAAATAATAATTGTCGTCTGGAGACCCTTGTAATTAATGACGTCAATATGTTAACGATTTATTTAGGCACTTTGCAGAACAATGATGATAGTATTTAATGCTCGAATAAAGGGCTTTAAAAAAGAGGATATACATGTATGATTATGCCACATAGTCTGCAAAAAAGACTGATGATTGCCACATTTTCTTTTTGCTCCAAAAAGTATGCACCTTGTGAACTTTACATATATATTTTTGTAATTCCTAGGAGAATTGAGCAAACTATGTATTAGACTGTAAATATGTTTAAGTCAAATTCTACGTTGAGTTTATATCGTTCACAACGATGACTGAAATATACTGATTTTACAGATTAAATGGAAACTATATGTACCTTAAAAAACGAAGAAAAGAATCCCTAAAGAAAGCCCAACACGGCAAAATTAAAATTGTTGCAGGCTCTGTTTGATTGAGCCTGTTCATGGATGGTACTGAAAAGTGCAAGTTACCGTCCATTCCCCCTTAGCACAGGCTTAAGCAGAATTCAATATGTTAACACGAAAATGGTGCAATTTTGATTTTAGAAACATTAGCAGATGTGTCCATACAGGCGGTTATCATGGAACCTTCAATGTGAACAGAAGTGACATTCCATAAAAAGCGGCGTATGGTCCCGAAGTAAAAGAATGCACGAAAATCAATGGGTGGAATAAAATAAAAAGGAATATTGAAAGGGAGTCTGAGGTTATGAAGCATGCATATGACAGATATGATGTCAAAAATCAAAAGTAAAAGGCATGCAACATATCATAAAGAGTAATAATATAGTATTCAAGTAGGAATACTGAAACCACCCAAGTTGAAAAGCCAAAAAGAAGAATCTAAACATACCACATAACATGTATTCTCAACAAATAATGCCATGCTGAACGATCTTCAAGGATCGAATATATAACATCTTTGATTAAATGTACGGGGAGACTTTTTACAGCCGCCAAACGGCACAAATAACACTGGTGTGACAATAACAGGGAGTAAGACATCAAAAACGGTAGTAGCTATTATACATGCTATCATATGATAAAACATCAAACGCTTCTAAAATATTATTAATATTATTAAGCTTATAGTACTAAGTATCATTTGTTTCACAAGCAGCTGATAATTATATGTTGGTGTTATTAGTAAGCGTAAGATACATGATGCAATATTACATATGTTTTATATCGCTTAAAGAAAAATATATATCATATTTATGTTGAAAATAAATATTTCTAAACTAGATCAACATTTATTCTTTAAGAAATATTTTTATAAAAATATCCAAATGCCTTTCTTTTGTTTTTATCAATATTTGAAAACTGATATTTATTGAAAAAGTGCCCATTATAAACTTACTTATCCATTTTAGAGTATTGGAATCAAATATCGTAAATGGAGAGACAAATGGTAACAAAGTCTCGGATGTTGTAAAAGTCAGCTCTCAAACATCACATCAGACCTGCTGTAGTGAGAATGCAACTTCTTAAAAGCAAAAACTACCGAGAGTAGTGAACAAGAATTAGGGACGGCTATCATTGGTATACATATTTCAAACAATTTGGGTAGAAACAGTTATTTTATTTTTGTATTTTTTTTAAAGTGATTGCCGTGTTTTATTTCTATAGGAAAACATGTTTAATATTATTAGCTCACCTGAGCATGCTCAGGGTGAGCTTTTAGGATCGATGATTGTCCGTCGTCCGTCCACATTTAGTTCGTTAACATTCTAGCGGTCGCATTTTTGCCTCAATCATCATCAAACTTGGTCAGGATGCTTATCTAGTTAATAGCTCGAATGAGTTCGAACATGGGTCATCTCGGATGAAAAACTAGGTCACAAGAGCTAAAAATAGAAAAACCTTGTTAACACTCTAGAGGTCCCATTTTTGCCTCAATCATCATCAAACTTGGTCAGGATGCTTGTCTAGGTGATAGCTTAGATGAGTTCGAACATGGGTCATCCTGGATGAAAAACTAGGTCACCGGAGCTAAAAATAGAAAAACCTTATTAACACTTTAGCGCTCACATTTTTGCCTCAATCATCATCAAACTTGGTCAGGGTGCTTGTCTAGGTGATAGCTTGGATGAGTTAGAACATGGGTCATCTCGGATGAAAAACTAGGTCACAGGAGCTTAAAATAGAAAAAATTTTGTTAACACTCTAGCGGTCACATTTTTGACACAAATGTCATCAAACTTGATCAATATGCTTTTCTAGGTACTTGCTCGGATGAGTTCGAACATGGGTCATCTCGGATGAAAAACTAGGTCACAGGAGCTAAAAATAGAAAAATCTTATTAACACTCTAGTGGCTACTGTTTTGATTCAAATATCCTGTTAACTGGTCTGAAAGTTTGATTTGATGATTTCTAAGTCAAGTTTGAACATGGGTCATCTCGGATGAAAAACTAGGTCACACCGCCTACATATGGAAAAACCTTGTAAACACTCTAGTGGTCACATTTTTGACTCAATTGTCATCAAACTTGGTCAGGATGCTTGTCTAGGTAATTGCTCGGATGAGTTCGAAATCGCATGGGAAACTAGGTCACCGGAGCTAAGAACAGAGAAATCTTTTTAACACTGTAGTTGCTACTGTTTTGATCCAAGTATCCTGGATATTGGTCTGAAAGTTTGTTTTGATGATTTATAGGTCAAGTTTGAATATGGATCACCTGGATAAAAAACTAAGTCACACTGCTCAAATATGGAAAATCTTTGTTAACACTGTAGTTGTCACATTTTTGACTCACCTGTCATGAAACTTGATCAGAATGCTTGTCTAGGTAATTTTTAGGATGAGTTTGATGGGTCAGGTGAGCGATCTAGGGCCATCATGGCCCTCTTGTTAAAGTTTTCCTTATTTCTGAAAAAAATAACTCTTGTAATCTCAATGCTTTGGTTTACAAGCAACATCGGCATTTTTCAACTGTGATAGAAGCGGATATTTTTAATAAAACCTTACGGTGGTCCTTATTGTATTATATCATCTTATTTTTAACAAACCAAAGATTTGCTGCTTTTTAGTAAGGCATAAAAACTGAGAAAATAAAAATATCAAACAAATTTGTGGAAAATATAGCTTGAAAAAGCATCTGTAAACATAAACAAGGAAATAAATGTAAAATTTTAATTTATTTCTCGAAAACAATGATAGATACTATAGAATTATCTGTGAATTTAAGTTTTATTTGAGGCACACATTTCAAGATGATCATTTGTATTGCAACCAATGACAGTAATTTGAATAATTCAGAGAACGATTCATTTGCATAATTGCAACTTAAAATTGTAAAATGAGAGTTATCTTGGTCTCAATATCATTGAAACTGTATTCAAATCATCCCAGTTTATTATGACTGCGTCGTCTTGAAAAAGAAATGATTTATTTCAGAAGTAAACATTCATGATTGTATTTTCATTTAGCACTCGCATAACGTTACTTAAAATGTTAAGATGAAGGTAAATAAACAAGATAATGAACAAAATATTATATGAAGTTTTTCATTGGATGAAATAAAAAAAAATCTATATCTCATTTTATTATATGATCTAAATAAAGCTGCAATCTCATTGGTCCAAACAGTAGTCAACAGAACTTTTTATAAAATCATGTTTACTGGGTGTAGTATCATATTCACTGGCTGAATTGGATTTTCCCAGTCTAAAACGAGATTGAGACTCATATTCAATGATCATACACCGTAGACTGTTAATTACGCGTGTTAATTAAAAGAAAATTGTTGCTTTTTTTTCCCGCGCTTCAACGAGGCAAAATTTGTACATGTATAATTATAAGGTTGTAGTTTTGTGATTTTTTAAATTTCTTAGCCTTTTCATGTAATAAAACAATTATTGACTAGTGAACCATTGAATATGATGTGATATTCACCGGCAGAAAGTCATATTGACCTCGGCTCTCGGCTATCGCCTCGGTCAATATGTCATCTGCCGGTGAGTATCACATCATATTCAATGGCTCACTAGTCAATAATTGTATAATATTCAATAAATTTTTGATCAAGCATTTATACATTATCATTTGAAATGGGCGTGATAAATTCGTTCTGTCCAGTATCCAATATGACCAAACTCGATCGTGAATATGATATTATATAAGAAAAAATCTCTTAGTCAAAATCAACCTTTTCCTAAATTGATTGTTTGATATATGAAAACAATATTATTAAAATACACTATATAAAGTGCTCAAAAATGGTTAGGGCTTTAGATAATAGCTTTAACTTTAAAGTATTGCTTTTTAAGTTTAAGTTTTTCACTCCTACTCTTTAAGTGACATCTTCATCTGGTTCCTTGAACCGTGAGATCTTAGAGCACTCTACCTTGTTTTCCTCTCTTAATTTACTATAATTGTAATAAATAATGGGTTATAAATATAACATATACATATCCCTTTCCCTACTATTTTAAATAAAATGTATTATTATTTCTATCTGACAATCTTAACAACAAGATAAATTGATTTAAACAGAAGATTTAATAAGCTTATTAACATGAACTTACTTTTTTGTTCTTTTGAATGTGAGGAAGAGGGTATTGAATTCAGATATCAAAGGAAACAAGGATAGCAACGTTTATTAACGTTAACGTAAATCTTTTTATATCTGCAATTTTAGGGCAATATTCATTTATTATGAATAATATATCACAAACCTTCAGCTTTTCAAATTATTTGATAGAAAAATTGAACTGTTTTGTCAAATTCATATTTATTAATTACACTTGACGTTGTTGAAGCATTTTGTGTGGCTGCATTGTAGCATTTATAAAAAAATATGAAAGGCTCTTTCAAATTTGAAAACACATGTAGTCAAGTAAACAAAACAACATTGTTTCATTGTCTGAAGCGTATCCAATAAAAGTGTGTAAAATATGAAAATCTAGCTCTTTAATTAATGGTTAGCATCGTTCAAGGCAGGCAAAACTAATTCTTATTTCAATTACTAGTATAAAAGACGTATTTTTTTACAGACAGGGTAACATGTTTGGAGTTTTTTTTATTTCCTTTTTTATTTCAAGACATATAACTGACTAATAAATTATTAAAATGTATGTTCCTTTAATTATAGCAATAATGTCACAAAAGACATTGATTTCATAAAATGGTTCTATTTTTTAATCATTCTTACATTCTTGTAAACGGTCTAATAGCTTTCGAATTTTTATCTAAAAAAAACAAGTTGAAGGTATTATTACGCTCAGACATGCAGGTGGCATATTCATTGAAGAAATACAGTAAGTATAAAATTTCCATGCAGGGGATGATGTCCTGAAAGACTGTAGACTGATTTCGCATTGTATTTATTGTGTCAAACGATCTTTTTATTTGTGATCGCAAACCAGTCTAAATTTGGCGGAAAAGTCCATGTTAAACGAACGACTAGTGTGTTAATTCAGTAATGACACCACAGTAAAATGTAACAATCAAAGATGAAGTTTCATTGATGCCAGCACTTTTAAGTGTTGAGAATTGAGTACCGCTCAAGCCGGTGCTAGGGGGCGTGAGGGATGTTGCACCAATCATTATCCCTCATGTACAGACTCAATCAAACCGAGTCTGCAATTCTTACGTAATTTTGTTGTGATTAATGCTTCCGAGGGCTCACTTTGTTTCCAGATTTTTTTTCAAGCATAGGTTCGAATGAAATTAAAACAAAGCAAAATGATTTGAAACTCTTTGAAAACCTGAATTTCTTTTCTTGACACTACGTAATATTATTGTATAAGAACGCCGGTGCGTTCTCAACGGTCTAAATATCGAGAGCTGAACAATGACACTTCTTTACTGAATTGAGATTTTCTTTCTTAAGTAATCAATCAATATATGCAAAAAAAAAACCATATACCTGTTTTAATAGAAAAAATGTAAAGACGTTTTATGTTGATGCAGATTAATTTGCAGTGCTTTTAAAATGAATTGTTTCATTTCTCTTGTTAAAACATGAGAAACGTGCAAGCTGTCAATGCAAAAAAAACAAAAACAAAAAACAAATAAATTCGCCACAGATAATACTCTTTCGACTTACTATCTGGACAGTAGTCTTTATGGCACTAATTTCTGACAATATCTATTTGTATAAATATACGTGTATAAAAAATAAATAATACTTATTATCAATAAATTAAGATGTTCAAAAATCGATGCACTTTAATTTATAGTGAGCATTAGGACATAAATTTTACTATTGAAATATTGATGAATCTACTACATTATATTACTGTTTCTACCTTTCAAATGATAACGATCATATGGTGATGGCAGTAAATAAAATATCGTAATATTCAAAGAAATAAACCGTTCACACATTACAAATTATTTTCAATTGTTTTACATGTTTAATGACAGCAAACTTGTTCATCCTACATCATTTAAGAAAATAATACACACATTATTATATTAAGAGATAAAATAATCCTGATTGTTCATTGACGGAAGTGGTAAATGAAAGCTCCGTTTGATTGAGCATATTAATAAGCTGGTAAAAAATAAGGAACATTGAAACAAGGCATATCTTTAAATAAAAGATAGTAACTATTAACTGAAATAAATCTGCCTTAAATTTCAAATATATCTCTTCGGATATTTGTATTCTTAAAGAAATGCTATCAGTGTCTGTTTAATGATAAAATAATGACAGTAATTACTGGTACAATTTCAAACTTATGTTAGCAAACATTACCTCCCCTCTCTAACACTTCTCAACTCTACGACGCAGAGAGAGAAAAAACCCTGAGAAAGTAGCTCTGGATGTTTAATAGTTTGAGTATTAGAAGGTTCTGAATTACTCGAGTCAATTACTTTTCGAGCAAAATTTTCACGAGTTAAATGAGTTTTCATTGGTGCATATATCCTAATGGTGATCTATTGTTGTTATATTTTTATATCACGTAATGTTTACCTTTGAAAGTGATATATAATTGTTAAGAATGATAATGATAAAAAGTATTATTTATTGTTTTTTTCAACCAAATTTGGAAACCAAAATAAGGTTTACTCATAGCCCCATACAATTCCACTATCAAATACATTAGCAAAGAACGAAGACGTCACCACGTACAATACATACAATGATTATATACCTGTTATTATTACGCAAAATTTTACAAAAACTCATTTTACCGTCGTGTATATCGTTTTTAAATGTCGGTTTAGATTGAACAGAATTATTAAGCAAAAATATGAATGTCATTTTAGATTTAAAGAAAATTACTTAAGCAATTGAATTTTAATGAAATCGAATTTTTAATAGGATGTTTATGAATAAGAACATTCCACGGATTTACAACACCGACTGAAATACCGATAGACACTTAAAATCTAAAAAACGAAGGTCATCCAAAAAAACCATATCCATTTACAAACCATTAAATACTTGACGGTTATATAATATTAAAAAAATATGCAAAATCTATGAATTTGTTTTTAACTTTTATCAATAAATTTTTGAACACATCATTTCAATCAGTCATATGACACAAATAATTGAGAGTACTAGGTATTTTTTATTTTTATTTTAAATTTGTGTGTGTCTTTTCAAAATTTTCATATGCATGCAATGTCATTTGCGGTATTTTGGACAAAATTTCAATACTCAATAAATGGCATTTCAATAATTTAATAATATTTATAATGTGTGGGATGAAACAGCGTTTAAAAGAACTTAAGTATTTTGAAAAGAAAATTAACTAGAACATGAAAGATCTTAAAAATCAGGAAAACCCGAAGAAGAAAGTTCGTTTGATAAATTGAATATCCGACACGTAAACCGTTGCAGAAAGATCCTCTATATTATTTTACTTATTGGCCGATAAGATTCCCAAGATTTCAGTTTGTAATTTCAGAACGACCAATGAAAATTCTACGTATATTCAGTACATCCCTGTTAATTTTACAGGAAGTCAAATAGTACTTATATCTAGGTACCAAGTTGAAGTCGTAACATCATAAATATCGAATCCTTAGATTCAAATCCTTTTTGTCATTGAGACAGTGCATCGTTAAATCTTATACCGTTTTAAAAAAAATTCACTTGAAACAGAAAGCCGGTATGGTATCTGATAGTAATGCATTAAGAACAGGTAGATATCCCGATAAGTTTTGAGTAGGTGCATTAATATTTTAAATTGTTTCTGCATCAAACGGATGCCAGTAAAAAATAAAATAATTCATTTACAAACTGTTTTGATAAATCGTTATCTCACATAGTTTCTTGATAAATAAGTAAGTAAGAACATATCATGTCCATTGGCTAAGACTAATTGATATTTCTTAATATTAATTTGCTTAATGAGATAAAAACAGTGTGATAAAATTGGTTGTTTCCTAATTCATTTAATGACATAATTAGTTTCATAATCTAAATCTAAATCAATGTACACAACAAAATGTCGCTCTTGAGTAAATAAATGTTGTTCCGCTTAATCACGCTAAAACATTTGCTTAAGGTAAAGATTGTACTAAAACAAGATAAAAAGATTTGTTATGGATGAATATCTGACAATGTACTCATTATAAAATGTGTACTGGGTTACGGGAAATTATTCATTATTTTAAAAAGGCTAAATAAAACACGACATTTTACTTTTAATTGACAGTTGAGTATTACCAGACCATTCTCTTACACGTGAATAAAATATGAACGTTTTTAAACGTTTGTAACTGTTTCGTGTTGCTTTGACATTCTATACACCATGTAAATATAAAGTACTGAATTCATTGTATTATGTTTAAAAATTCAAAGTAAAGTTCACCATTGTGACACCAATACATTTGTTACTGATATTGCTTATAATTTGCTCAATATAAAAGATATATATAAAATATAAACATCTTTCCTCTGGCAAAGTGCATAATTTGTATTAACGCATTTTACAAAATATTAGAAAATAGGATTAGAAATTCATTAGATTAACGCAAGAGTTTATATAATATATAATCAAATACTTTAAAATCATTATTATTCGTGGGGCACGAATTTTCGTTGCTTTCGTGGGTAGGTCAATCCACGAATTAAAGATCCGACGAAATTTTATCCCAACAAATACTTCTTGCCATGTCTCTGTTCTATATATTACAAACATGTATCGGCGCTTTCTGCCGATTTTTGTGTAATGAATGCCCAAAGGCAATGATTAAATTTATTGACACGTAAAGATATGGACATGCGGTAAGTAAAATGCGCGGAGATTATGTGTAAGATTACTTTGCATTAAGTTATTTATTTAATATTTTACAAGAAATTGAAAATCCACGAATTAAAGAACCCACAAAAATGCCCGTTTTGATGAAACCACGAAATTTCATGCACACGGATATAAGTGAATTTGCAGTATAAAATGAGTTAAGGTTTTATATTGATATGCATATATCAAATACTTTTTAGAGTCAAACTAACCCTAAAAATGTTATAAATTGTAGTTTTTTGATATTTTTATTTTTGATGATCTCTTGTATTTTCTAATTTCTCATTGGTTATAAAACAGAGTCATCTTTTATTTCTTATGTGTTTTGGCAAATAGTACTTTCTTTGTGTTATAGTTTATTGTACGGGGTTGGCATGTTCCTTAATAATGTTTAATCATGCATATGACTGCCTTCATTATAATTTTTAATTTTCATTATCCTTTTTTATTGTTACTTACATTGAGAAAAATATGCACCAATATTCTATGTCTTTAATTTAAAGTGAATTGGTCTAATATGGAAGGTCAGTAGTGTTACAAATAAGTACGTTGCTAGTATTTAGAATCAGACATAACGACAAATAACGAAATAATTATATATGGGTGTTGCTTGCAAGTGTTTTATGCATGATCCGCAATTATATATATTTATATATCAGATAATAAAGTATTCTAGAACAAAATATTATTCACAATATATATGTTCATAACTACTAAGAAATTTATCTTTTTTTTCAAGAAATATTTCAAGAATATACAAATAATTTTGTTTATCAATATTCGAATACTAATGGAAAATGTGACTAATGTAGACCAAAGTCCATTCTAATACGCGTCAAGAAAATTTTGGTTCAAGAACATTATGTCTTTCACTTCAGAAAAAATTGTGAAAATCTTCAATTTGGAATAAAAACCATTTGTCGTCTACAAACCCTAAAATGACAGCAAATTATAAACGATTTATTTAGTCACTGTTGCAAAACAATGATGATATTATTTAATGCTCGGATTAAGGTAGTTTATAAAGTAGAAGATATATTTATGCCAAATTTGACATTGCCATTTGTGTCAATAAGTCTGATTGGCATATTACGGTCCAAAAATAATACATAATGGGCCCACATTATCGTGTGCCATTCAATCCTGTAAAAGTTTGGGCAATTAAGATATGTAAGCTCCTTCAAAAACAGAAAATTGATTTGTGGTCTATTTATCATTATATAAGAAGCCAAATGTTTGTAAAATCGTTTACTTCTAGTCTCTGAAAATATATGTATTGTAAGAGAAAAAAGATACGTATGAGCAACACCTTGATAAACCATTTACTTTAGATTTTAAAAAGATCTCGGCAAAATTATACTATATGATAGTTGAAATTAGACAGTGAAATAATATATCTTCAATACCAATATTGATAAGCTACTTTGTATCAGCAAACGCTTCCGAAATAAGCAAAAAACTTTCACTGTACTTTTCAGTACAGTCCATGAACAGGCTCAATCAAACCAAGCCTGCAAAATGTGTGGATTTTCATTGTGCACTTACATAATGTGTGTGAATTCTGGACAATTATTGAAATAAATTTGCATGCGTTTGTATTATATCCTATTCTAGAATCAAACCTAGAAGTATGATAGTTTTATTTTCATGTCTCAACGTTAGTCATTTTAAAACTACAGGCTCAACCAAACCCAGCCTGCAACATTTACAATTTTGCCGTTTTAGGTTTCTTTAGGGATTCTTATTTTCTCTATTTTGAAAACCTGTAGTTAAATTGATCTATTTTAAACATGATTTCCTGACATCAATATTGCATGTTAATATTATCTTTGCTGACCTAAGTCATCTCACACATCGCTACTTTATAGTCAAGTATCGGATAGATAGCAAAATATTAATTCATATAGTTATAGTGTTGATGAAGGGATATTGCCTAACCGGTTTTATGTAACCTCGGAAATGTCGCACCTGTTATTATCTCACATAAACTACAAGCTCGATCCAACCCGAGTCAGGACAGGACATTTATACTTTCATTATAATATTGCTGTTTTCATGCCATTGCGGATATTGAAAAATGCAATTAATTTAATTGTCTCACATACTTCTGTTTCGCTGCAAATTGAAGCGTTCTGATGCACTGCTCCTTTGATCAAAAAGTAAAAATGACATCGTAAAATACTTGTACAAATTTTAATCAATGAATTAAATCCAATTTAGAACTTAAGACTTTCTATATGACACAGTTTATAAAATGCTATTTTGAAATATTGAGACGCATTGCACAATTGCGCTAATTTCAAGACCATCGATTTATTTTGCTTATTCTTAACTTTCATTTATGCAAATTAATGTTTCCCTGAATTATTCAGATAACTGTAATTTATCAAGACGAAGTCGAATTGACTACATTAACTTATCTCCTCGATAATTGACTCAAATATCTAACTTTATGTCACAAGTTGATATGAAAAGGCATTGTTTTTGTAGAATAAAAAAAAACATTTATTTTACTTTTTTATTTCTACCAAGTCTTTGTTTTTATAAAACAAGTTGCAAAAAATGTATTCTTAAATAGAGGATATTAAATGAGTGTAGTTTGATACTAAATTTATTGAACGAGTTGAATAAAATCATATTATGCGAGCCTCTGGCGAGCATAATATTGTTTTATTCAACGAGTTCAATAAATTTAGTATTGAATCTGCACGAATATAATATTCTTTTTATCACATATATAAAATAAGAACAGTAAACTGTTAAAATGAGTAATTTTTCAATGACGCGCCTATAGTGTAACGCTAACATTAGCGCGCTTGAACGCTATGTTTCTATATAGCGCAAATGACGTCACGTCAAAGTGTTATTACACTAGTGTAATATCGTTTTTATTAAATGGCTTTATGACACTCCTGCGCCGCGTTTTATGTGATAAATAACTTAAAATGAGCATTTTTCACTGGTTTATTTTCCAGAATTTTTATAAATTAACATCCCTCGAACAAGATTGGTATTAGACAACCAAAATAATAGGTGCAGACATAAAGTGGTTTAAGCAAGAAATCACGTGTTCTGTCAATCATTCACAAATTAGCCTTGTAGAAAAAAATTGGTGATATAAATATTACGAAAAAAAAATCTTTGCTCAGATAGAACAAGAAGTTGGTATTTTTTACAATATTCAATTAACTTTTCTGTAAAAAAGTTGCAATACGGTGCTAGGGGGCGTGGACGGTAACTTGCACTTTCCAGTACCGTCCATGAACAGGCTAAATCAAACCGAGCCTGCAACATTTTCAATTTTACCGTGTTGGGCTTTCTTTAGGGATTCTGTATTTATCTATTTTGTTAAAATAATTTTACATTCTGAAAAAAATCAATTTTCTGTACAAGCGAAAGCACAGCAAAAAGAAATGCACGATTGAGCTAAGTCATTCATCACATTGTTTTCAATGTAATATTGCTACAAATATCAATGAACATATACATTAAATTAGTTAAGAAAATACACATGTCTGCTGTAATGCTGTTACTATGTTGTCTGTTTTCGAACTTGATGTTTTTAAAGGGAGACACAGGCAAAATTTTCATTTCTTAGTTTTGATATTTTCATTCATTATTCTGTAAATGCCCTCAAAATGAATACATTAGACAGTCTAAGGAACAAAACTTTTCTCCATATAAAGAATAAAATGGTGGTTTCCTAACTTGACCCGCACTAGGATTTCACAATAGTTGTTTCAGTGAACTCTGGAAACGTTATCGAACGTGTCAAATGAATGACTTAGACTTGTTTCAATCATATAATATCCACAATATCTGTTATTGTAACTTCAAGGGTTTGTTAAAGTCACATGACTTGTTTTTAAACAATTTGGTGATTCTATTGGCGTCTAAATTTTGTTCAACATAAATAGATATATTTACGCTTCAAACCCAAAATATATAGAACTTAAACAGAAATTCATGCTGGAACTTTAAGAAATGTCATTTTAGCGTGATTTGAGTACATAAGATCATTTTAATTTTTTTGTCATTATTTGCCTGAATATCCCTTTAAGAATAACAACAGCAACGTTAACAACAACAACAATAACATGTCTGGCAAACCAAATTGTACGAGCTAATGTTTCTGAGACATTTCTCCTCTAGCATATAATTTAAAACATTTCACGTCCTATCATGACAAATAAATAATGACATAACAAGGTTATCAGAGCTCACGTTTAACTACATACAAACTGACAACAATGTAAAACTTTTTGTCAAACAAACTGACAGTATAGCCGTTTTATTTATTGCTTTTGACAAGTTACTGTTACTGATACTTGAAAAATGTGCAAAAGAGTGTCATCCCAAGGCTATCAAGCCACATATACAATTTCAAGTAACCATCTGATGAAATTGTTCTAGTATTAACTTATTGTGTCTTATGACTGTTTTCATTTTATGTTTTATTTCTCACATTAAAGATCACAAAACGTTGGTTAAACATTTTAAGAAAATGTTGAGTTCGTAAGTATCAACTTATTCAAAGTTATATCTTCATTCGTATAAACGTAAGCCCGATGTCCTTACTTTTTAATGACAAGATACTCCGAGCCATCAACAATGTAAATTTTTACGGCAACTAATATTAAGTTGCTCATTGACTAATTTTTATGCTTTATGTCGTATCGTATTTTATTTTTTGTGGCAAAAACGCAAAACACAAAAACACTCCAAAGTATAACTTTTTCATGTTTTCGATTTTGTTCCCATATACTACAATGTCTCATTTTCGTATTCTGTTTTTGCCAAAGGTTGAACATCTAGGCAAAAATGAAAGTAGCTTATAAAATGTGATAAAATGTTATTTATAAGAAAATGGAAATATATTTAAAATCATTGTTTTTTTCAATTATTAATCAATGATTTCATAATGCTCACATATATATATGCTCTTAATTATTAAAACATTATTAAACACATGTTTGACATTTCTAAAGAATAGAAAAATATGGATTTCAGAGGCATACTGTGCCTTTAAGCAGGAATGTATATTTTCTCTCCTCTCTTCTGCGATTTTTATTGAATACACCAGCAGCTCTTTTTCAAGAGCATTGCACATAATACTTCTGTTAAACCTAAGAGAAGATCCATTAGATATACATTTTGTAAATAATAATTATCGTCTGCAGACGCAGGAAATAAATGACGACAACTTATAAACGATTTATTTAGTCACTGTTGCAGAACAGTGATAATGGTTTTTAATGCTTGGTTACAAGGAATTTAAAAAAGAGAATATGTGATTATGCAAAATTTGACACTGTCTTCTGTTCCGCAAAAATTCGTCTCATTGGCACTAATTTGCTCCAGAAAGTATTCACCTTGAGAGAAAGGATTTGAGTCTAAGTAGTTTTATATTAGTGACAATTTTACAAGCGTTTTAAAACCATTTGTGTTGTATGTTTTGTTTTAGTGACAAGTATATTATCTAGAATATTATATCTCAAATGAGATGTCCAGTAAAATATACTATTGTATAATTTGAACTAGAAGAGACAACAAGAGTACGTCTTAATATTCCAAGATTTAATACACAAGTGATGTTACATGTAGCATGCTATGGAGGCGGAGCTTATCAGTAACTAAAGTCTGTTTCAATATATATCAATATAGAACATCTCCTTTCTTTTATTTTAAATCATTATTTTATTAAATAATAATGCATGCTTAAGAAATAATATTCATAGCTAATTTCAATAATACTGATTGAACTGTTTATTAATTTTCTCTACGTGACATAGTTTAGTTCTTTATTTTTTCAGATAGTCACGGTATATTACTGTGATTACAAAATACTGTAAACTCATTATTTTCAATAACTGTTATTATCTAACCCATTCATTATTATCATACTTCGGATTGCCACGCAACAATCGTCCAGCCCTTGTTCTAGCACGCGAGTTCATCGGCGGGTCACTTTGTTCCTGAGATGAGTTATTTTCCTCGAGAGGTAATTGAGGGGTACTTGAATTTTTATCATGATATAAGACTTGCGCATGAAATGATTCAATATCGGTCGTGTCTTCCGGACTTTTGCGTAATACTGACCGATTTCTCCGATATATGCTGCCGTCAGCAAGTTGTATATGATAGGAGCGGTCACTATGTACTTTTACTATTTTCCCGCGTTTCCAAGTTTTTCCTATTTTAATGCGTACTGATTGATTCAAGGACAAAGGTGGCAAATATTTTGCATTTTTGTCGTAATTGACCTTTTGTTTGTCTTTCGATTTTTTCATTAGACTGCGCACTTTTGAGTCATTTACTAAAATGGGTACCAGTGCTTTATTTGTAACTGGCACAACGGATTTAGTTCTCCGGCCGATTAACAGTTGACTCGGAGAATATCCGCATTCAAGGGGTGTATTACGATATTCTAATAATGCAATGTAAATGTTTGTGTTTGTATCTTTTGCCTTTTGCATTAGTTTTTTGGCGATACCTACGCCTTTTTCCGCAAGACCGTTCGACTGGGGGTATCCGGGGGATGAAGTTCTGTGCTCGAAACCCCACTCTTTAGCGAATTCTTTGAATTCGGAGCTTGAAAATTGAGTACCATTGTCTGAGACAAAGACTTCAGGTATTGACAGTCTCGACATGTGTTTCTGAAGTTTCAGAATGACTGTTTTTGATGTTGTGTTTTGTAAATGGTCTATTTCAAAAACTCTTGAGTCAATAGATACTCTTTACCTTGAAAATGGAACAGGTCTGCTGCTATTTTTTGGTAAGGTCTGTCGGGGAATTTTGTAGTCATGAGCGGTTCTTTTGTGTTTGCGTCGCGATATGTAAGACATATGCTACATTTGCTAACATTTTCTTTAATTTGCTTGGACATGCCTGGCCAGAATATTGAATCTTTAGCACGTTCAAGTGTTTTCGTAATTCCCATGTGACCTGTATGAACTTTCTGTACAAGTTCATTTCTCAAGATTTTCGGTATTACAATCGTATGACCTCGAAATATCAGGTCATTTTCTATGCTTATCTCATCGCGGTGGTTCCAGAAATCAAGGATTGATTGCTCGCACATTGATCTAGATTCTGGCCAACCGTTTAATATAGTCTTTTTCAGAATTTTCATTTGTGCGTCTTTGCACGTTTCGGCGCGAATATTTTCTATTCGTTGGTCGGTAATGTGCAATTGTTTTTGAACGGTATGCACGTAATTATCAAGCTCGTCTGACATATTTAAGTATGTATTAGGGAGACTTTGGCGTGATAGGCAGTCACTAACTGGTATTTCTTTACCAGGAATGTGCTTTACGATTAACTGATACTTAGACAGAGCTAGTAGCATTCTAGATAACCTAGGCGGTGCTGCGGACATTGGTTTTTTCATAATGGCAGATATTGGTTTGTGATCGCAATGTACGATAACTTCTCTACCATAAGTGAATTGATGAAACCGTTTGCATCCGAACAAAATTCCAAGCATTTCTTTTTCAATGACGGCATAACCGATTTCAGTTTGCGTCAGGCTTTTGCTTGCAAATGCGATAGGTCTATTGTCTTGAAATAAACAACAAGCGACTCCGAATTTTGAAGCATCCGTTTCCAGTATAAGCGGCTTTGTCGGGTCATAGTAACCTAATACTGGTGCCTGTGTTATAATATCTTTGACTTGAGAAAATGCTCGGTCATGAACATGATCCCATATAAACTCTGTATCTTTTTTCAAGAGGCTCCGTAAGGGGGCTGTAACTTCTGCTAGATTTGGCGCGAATTTAGAGAGATAATTGACCATTCCCAAAAGCCTTTCGACCATTTCGCGGTTATTGGGGATTGGCAATTTTATAATTGCCTCAATCTTAGACGGGTCAGCCTTTAACCCACTTTCCGTAATGATATGACCAAAGAATGGTACTGATTTGGCGCCAATTGTGCATTTTTGCTCATTAAACCTGATACCTTGCTCGCGCGCACGTAATAAAACCTGTGTTAGACGTTTGTCATGTTCACCTTGCGTGTTTCCCCATATTAAAATATCATCAACAAGAGGGTGTATTCCATTTATTCCTTCGAATATCTGATTGACCTTTTGACAAAATATATCACTTGATGATGATATACCGTATGGTAACCTTAAGTATCTATATCTACCGAAAGGAGTAGCGAAGGTTGTGACGTAAGACGATTGATCGTCTAGTTGTACAGACCAATATGCATGAGTAAGATCTAACATGCTAAAGTATTTAGCTCCAGCGAGCTTTGCTGTTACGTCATCAAGTGTTGATGTGACATAATGAGGTCTACGTATTGCGTCATTGAGCTGTTTTGGGTCTAAGCAAATACGTAATTTTCCGTTCGGTTTTTCGACCACAACAATAGGGTGTACCCAGTCCGTAGGTTCCGTCACTGGCGTTATAATTTCGTCTTTGACCATTTGCTCAAGCTCTAGCTTAAGTCGCGATTTGAGCGCTTCCGGTACACGTCTCGGAGGTGTAATTACTGGAATAGCGTCATCACGCAGGTGTAATTTGCTTTTACCAGGGAGTATGCCTACGCCCCTGAACAAATCACCGTACTCAGACATTGCTGACTCTTTAGTCATGTACTGAGTATTTTGGCAGTTTATGTCATATGTGAGTTTAATTAACCCAAGGTCAATGGATGTCTGTAATCCTATAAGCGGCGGTGCGTCGCTGTTAACGACATAGAAGTCTACAGTAACTTGCGCGGTACGGTAGCTACAGGTTAAACTGATTTTTCCTATAACTTTTATTGTATCACCTGAGTAAGAGATAAGTTGAGAATCGGGGGCCTGCAAAGGGATTCTCATGTTGAGCGATTCAAATTTGCGCTTAGAGAGTATGTTAACGCTGCTCCCTGTATCAAGTTTGAAATTAATGTTTTGGCATTTCGGGCCAATCTTTATGTCAACAAACGCGCGATCTGGGGCTGGCGATGTTTTGTGACTTACCGTATCAATGAAATAGTTATCCATACAAGAATCATCACTATTTTCACTTAAATTGTTCGACAATTCATGAACATGTTTCTGTTTGTTTGAACGGCATACTTTTGCCCAATGATTGTACTTTTTACATGATTTGCACTGCTGTCCATATGCCGGACATTTCCTTCTTTGAGTGATGTCATGGTATGTTCCACAATTTCTACAGGTAGTTGTTTGAGACTTCTGTTTCGTGTCGATCCTGGCAGCGCTGTGTTCCGGTTTGGCACGACCTTGCCTTCGTCCATGTTTGACGTAATTTATGTCTTGCCTGGGGTTAAGAATGTCCATTTGTTTTTTACAGTATTCGAAATTTTGTGAGATTTGGATTGCCTTGTCTAATGTTAAGGATTCTCCTTCGTTAATTAATTTTTCTCTCAGTCTTTGGTTATTTACCCCGAAAACAATTCGATCTCTGATCATTTCGTCCTTTGTTCCTTCTTGGTATCTGCATTCATTGGCTTTCAATTTTAGTTTTGTGATGAATTGGTCTATGTTTTCATCACCCTGCCTTTCGTTGTTGAATTGGTACCTAGCAAAAATTGGGTTTAATTTAGGTTGAACGTGGTTTTGAAATGTTGTGAAGTACGTATCGATCTTTTTTCAATCATCTGTGTTTAATTTCCAGGATTGCATAATGTCTTGCCCCTTTTCTCCTTCCCACATTAGTAGATATGAAATCCTTTCTTCTTCTGATTTTTCTTTGAGGGGTCCACTGAATATTAGTTTAACATTTCGTTCAAATTTTTCCCAAGTTGTAGGTAGATTAACACTGTCCCAGTTCATATTTGGTGGGTTTATTCCAGAGAGTGCCATTTTGTTCACTTTTATTAAGTGTTAAAGTTGTTTAATATGAATTTGATCTAAATGTCAGTTGAGGTTAAATTTAATTTACATTTTTTCTTACACCATGTTGTATTTTTGTTTTAGTGACAAGTATATTATCAAGAATATTATATCTCAAATGAGATGTCCAGTAAAATATACTATTGTATATTTTGAACTACAAGAGACAACAAGAGTACGTCTTAATATTCCAAGATTTAATACACAAGTGATGTTACATGTAGCATGCTATGGAGGCGGAGCTTATCAGTAACTAAAGTCTGTTTCAATATATATCAATATAGAACAATTTGTTTTTGTTTTTTTTTTGTTTTTTGAGAATATATCGTGCATAAAGTTTCTGCAATTATCTATATTACACGAATTAAAAAAATAATGAACATTCTTTTAAAAAAGAGCCATATCAAAGTTGAAATAATAAAGTTGAAACTATACCTACTTGATGCCATTCAACAATAATATAAGTTATTCATCATAATTTTTATATAAAAGTTTATATTAAACCTTTACGATTTGGATCAACATTTGCTTTTGAAGAATTATTTGATAAAGATATTCATACGATACATTGCTATTGTATTTATGAATATATGAAAGATTTATAGGAAATGTTCCCAGTGTAAACAAATCAACTTTAAATGGATTGGAAGCGGTAACTGTGAAGGAGCAGAAAAATGAAACCAAACTCTCAGGTAAGTAAGGGCTATTTTTTTGCTCTTACCCCCACACCTTCCCCACCTAGTGTCAGTTTCAGTGTTTTCCAATCCTCCCGAATCAACAACCCTGAAGAAACAGATTAATGTAGAAACAGATAAAGATAATAATATGGGGTAACTTGTCAGCTGTATACATATTTTCTTACACAAAACCATTTTTAGAGGTTTTAAATATGAAGCTGAAACGAATAAGATCCTTTTATTATAAGCAGTCTTAAAAAGATCACTGACAAAAAGATAAAATAACGCAGCCATTGACACAACCAAATATTATCATGAAAGAGCTTAACCATACCAACTGATGATACTTGAGTAATGTTAAGAGTTCAGATGGTTTTCTATGTATGCTGTTGGCATTTCTTTTTTCTTCTTCTTTTTTGACCTAGAAGCCAAAGTTTGGTCATGACATCTGAAAGAAAATGTTATGTTTATGTCGTTTTAGTGTAATTGTGTTTTTTTACTAAGGACTTTATTAACTACGGTGCAAATGTCGTCAGCAGAAATTGAAGTTACTATTAAACAAATCCTCTAGAATTTGGATACAACTGAGGCTAACATATCTGCACGAGAGTTTGCTCTGTCAAGAACTTGAATAAGATCATGCCATTTAAGGAGATATTTTACAATAGAATATTCGTTGCAAGCTTAACAAAACAGAGCATTGATTTATGTTAAAGGAAAAGGATAAGAATGCGAAACTCTAGTGTATCGAATTCGACATCTAAGAAGAAATTGTTGATCATGATGGGTAAGAAAAGATAGAAAGACAAGAGCTGATATCGAGAAATTTGTTAAAAACGGATTTGTTCCCATTTAATTTCCATTCAGATTATGTAAGTTTACTAATGGAAGGTTTAAAATCACTTTTTGGTAAAGATAGAGTTAATGGTTGTTCATGTCATGATTCTTTATAAAATGTATCTAGTTTATATTTTCTCCGAGATCCGACATAATATGACTTAGATTTTATAACCTCCGGATATCATTATCATAATAGTACCGGCCTTTTTTTATTTTAATTGACAATACAACGGAGGGTGAATCTGAAGAAAATCACAAATCTGGCACAATTATGCTGTGAAAAAAATGACAAAGCTAAGTCAATGGTTTTTGCTTCAGCATTATGAGGTCGTCCCTTTTAGATTTAAAAGACATTCAAAGACGATTGTAACAGCTTTGCAACCCTTCTTGGAACCGCCTTTGTAAATGTGTCTTAAATATTTATGTGAAAAACAGTTACTGTTCTTTAAAACTTTCGGTATAATTAGATGACTTTTTAAATTGTAAGACTAACAATACCTTCTGGAGATATTTATGTCTACGGAGAAATATCGTCTTTGACATTTTGAAAAGTATGTGTAAGTGTCACTAAACATTTTTTACAAGAAGGCCTGATAGTTTGATTTTATTTGGTTTACTGTTAATATATTTGGTTAAAAAAAACTTGTCTTACTTCTAACTGGATTTCTACTATTTGTCGATTATCTAAACGCATGCTGAATGGGACGGTTTGTTTTTTGTTGTTTTTTTTCGACGTAAATTAATCGAAATGTGCTTATTCTTAAAATAAGGACTTGGAAATGTACAGTATCACGCATTTGTAAATCCTGCTTCCTAGCAGCTGAACTATAAAAAATAGAACTATTGTCTAATTAGACTTCTGAATAAATATTATAGAAAGTAGAAAAAAATTATTCCCAGTCCATATTATATAAAACCTTTAATAAATTAAAGCTTTAATACTTTTAAAATTATATTTAATACATTTAGTGTTAACTTCATATTTTTCATATGTGTGATAAAGGTGACAATGGGGAGTTTTTTTTTTATCAAACATAACTATAAAAAATTTAGCCTAATCAACAGCCGGAATGTTTCATCAAGATTAATTAGGTTCAAGGTCATTATGATGTTTCCGCAATCGACGGAAATAAACACGCATATGTTTTGACTTTATTAACTTTTGCCCAGTTTAGAATTTCCTATATTGAATCTAGCGTTCAAATATCCACATAGTATTTGTATGATAGCATGTGATAAAAAAATCGTCTACATATAAAGAGCCTTCAAAATCAGGGTTAAGAACATTACTTTCATTGTTAATTTTAAACCCAAATAAAAAGTTGAACATGGTCGTACTTTGAAATCATATTAACCTGCTTACTTTAGATGTTAAGGGTACAATGGTTTCATGTTGTGTCATTTACCTTTTCAAGATCATAAGAAAATTGATACAAAATGTTGCTCAGTCACAAAAGCTTTTCGATTTTCTTTCAAATGTTTTGAGAGCATGTGAGTTAAATCAGACTGTAATTGTAGGGCCTGTGCAATCTTTTTTATGTCTAGGAATCGGAAGAAAATGCATAATTCAATTTTGTTAATTATCTGAAGGGATTAATTTAAAAGATTGAGGTAATATATGTTTATGATATTGTTAGTTAATTTCAAATGGGCCTGTTATCGTATCTTTAAATTGTTGATAGATTGAACTAAATTGTGCATTATGTTCTTTATCACTTGTTGAAGTAAAATTAATTTGTTATTTTTGAAACTTATATTCATCATGTGAAATCAGTTTGAATAAATATTTCAAGAAGAGCGTTCTTCCAAAATTTTATATTATATTTTCAAGTTTCGTATTATCGTTTGGTGTTTTTGCATCGTAACAATTATAAGTTTTTAAGTGAACATTTCGATGATTTTGTTGTATTTTTTAAATTGGCGGTAATTATTCCAACTGCATCCCCACCTTTCTTATAGAGGTATTTGAATTGGTATTTGAAGAATTTGACTGCAATGATTGACGCTTAGATTGCCCAACTGATCTCCTTGTTTTAGCTCTAAAATTGTCACGATTTTCGGGTGTAGGACCATGCTCGGCTGTTTAAAATAAAGCTTTCTGTCTATGTATGACTTTTGCGTTCATTGAACGCCGCATTCCTTGTTGATCTTGTTTATCATACTTTGTTACTTTCATTATAGAACCATGGTGCCATTTACATAAAAGCATAAACAATTTCTGTTTGACATCTAGTATAACAAAAAGCAATTTTAACTTAAAAATAAATTAAGTTTATTTTCATATAAGATAAAATGACTTATTTAAAACTATTTTTCTCGTAAACTTATTTTTGCCTGAATGAACAAAACAAGGTATGTAAAGTAATCAAAACTCCATTGACTCAGGGGAAGTATATCTAGCTACATTGTATTATTTGTTTATATAAGTAACATGTTAAGGTTCGTGTAACATGAGAATAAAGCTCAACAAATGAAAGCATCGTTCATGGATAAGTAAGTATAACAGATGTGTTTAGTTTTACAAGTTCACATGATTTTGAGTTTAAAATTGTTTTGTATATCAAGACAATTCACTGACTAATAAATTATTAAAATGTACGCTCGTTTTACAGCATCAATGTCACGAAAGAAATGGATTTTATTACACGTTTCTATTTTTGAATCAGTAGAACATTCAAAACGTTCCTACATTTCCTACAATAAGGTTTTTTTGATTGACAGGATAACTAACCAATATATATTTCAACCTTAACTATTCAAAATGTTTTAACAAACAAGGGTCTGAACTGTGAAGTAAGAGTTGGTCACCATTAATTTTCACAAGACGAAACAAACAAACAAAAAACAAAATCTATATTTAATACTAATTTACTAATAAAACTGACTTCAGTCCATTAAATTTAGAAATTTAACAAACTACTTTTTGCTCCTTATCTTAATTGGAAAACACGCTTCACGATGTTGTATTATAAATTATTAAAATTTTACGATGCAATTAGCATTGCTTGATCAAATAGCATAACTTGTGAAAGATTAACTTTTCATTAAAACCGTAAAAGATTAGTGGTTAACAGAAAGGTATGACATTTGTCATTTTTTAAAACATAGGGAAAAAGAGATCTCTCGTATTCAACAAAATTTAGAAGTTGCATTTCCAGTATACATGTATTATCTAACTGTTTAAATCTGGGTTGTCGTAATAGCATTACACTATCTTAAATGTGGTATTCACATTATACTATTTTAGTGTTAAAAGCTAGGTTGTGGTATTCACATTATATTATCTAAATGTTACAAGCTAGGTTGTGGTATCACATTATACATTCTAAATATCAGTGTCAGTGTCAAATGCTGGGTTGTGGTATATTAACATTCTTTTCTTAAATGTTACAAGCTTGGTTGCAGTATTTTCATTGCCGTTAAGCTGGGTAATTGTATTCACATTGTCTTTACTAAATGTTAAAAGCTTGGTTGCGGTATTTTGATTGTCTTTCCTAAATGTTCAAAGCTGAGATGAGTTACACACACATTATACCAGCTAAATATTAAAAGCTGGGTCGCGGTCTTCATAATATCTTTATTTAATGTTAAAAGCTAAGTAAACAAATGATAAAATGAATTCCAATACATAAATCTTCTGAAATAGAGACGTTGCGTGAAACAGGTTTATTTCGTATAAAAGTAAATATAATTTTTTTAATCTAAGCTGATTAAAAGCTGATTTGAATAATTATGTATAAAAGTCATCCTTTGAATACAGAATAGAGAAAAGCAGAATCCCTAAAGACAGAGTTTAAATTTCTTAAACGATGTCCGTCTACTTTATTAATTGATATTGGGAGTGCCTTTATGATATTATCTTTAGGTTGGCTACTGACTATATCGTCCTATTACCACATCTACAGCTTCAAGCATAATTATCCCCCTACATGTTGGCCATGCTTGTTAATTCCACCGAATGAAACACAGTTCATAGCTTCTTTTTCTACCAAATTCCGTAGCATACATAATGTATTAAGAGAATAATACACAGCAGAGTAGAGCCTGAATGTGATAATCGGCCTGCAAAATAAGTAATGGCCCTATGGACTTTTGCCCGGTTGCATTATTCACTCCAGGGCTAACTATCACTTTCTGGCCCGTCTAGGGCGTGTATAAATGTGCGTATCATCTATTTTAAGTGATATTATTTTATGTGTACTATATTTATACAAATTGATGAATGCTTATGTACACTAAGAACTTATCTCTGTGACATAAATTTTATGAAATGTAACCGAGTGTAAAGATTGCAAATTGCATAACATTTTACATTCATATCTCACCTACTTGTTGGTTTAAGGAACAAATTCCAGTTTGTGTGTATAAGCTTATAGCTTACTTCTAGCTTTCGAGCTAAACTTAAATGTGTATAAACTAAATGTAAACTATGTCTCTTGAAACTAGCTTTTATTTGGGACGGTTATTTGTGATATTTTTTTTTAAAACGCTCCAAAATGTTTCGGTCTTAATTAACTTTAAGATATTTTCTACAGCTAAAGACAAATTTAATCCTTTCATAGAATTTTCTAATTTTTTTTGTATAATAAGTAAATTTTAATGGCGAATTCAAAAATAAAAAATATATGTTGACGTGTTGGTTTTTTTTTTGTAAAATGGCAGACTCCATAATAATCGTTTATATTAAAACAATCAAATAGCCACATTATGCATTAAAAAATAAAACATGTATGAGACACAACACAACAACCACAATTTCATTGAAAGATAACTTTATTTTGATTCTGTATGAAAATAATAATAATCTGAACATTACTCTTTAAAATATGAGTCAATAGAACAAATAACGAGAAAATAAACTTGAATTCTGTAAATTATTTTAAAAAATCGAAAAAATTTTATCATAGAATTTTCTAATTTTTTTCTGTATTATCAATAAAATTAAATAAAGAATTCAAAAAATAAAAGAAAAGTATTTGTTGACTTGTTTTTTTTTAAATGACCGTTTCCATAATTTGAACATATTTCTTTAAAAAATGAGTTTTTCATACCTGTTAACTCAACAAAAAATGATAAAAATAAAGTTTACATGAATTTTGTAAATAATTAAAGATATCGAAAAATTTCTTTCATAAAATGTTCTACATTTTTGATTTATAAGGTAAAATTAAATGACGAATTCAAAAATAAAAATATATGTTCACGTGTTAGATGATTTGTAAATGGGCTGTTTCCATGATTACCGCATATGCCAAGTATCAAAATGACCACGCTTTCTGAATTATCAGTGCTATACCAAATGCATTGTTATATATGCAACAAAACAAATTGAAATAAAAATTTCTATTTTTTATGTTATATTAAGTAATTGATACTGAACTTGTTTTTAAAACAAGTCTCCCATAAGGGCCATATTATTTCTTCACTCGGCTAACATATGGGAACAGTAAGCAAGCGTTCAGAAATAAAATTGGAATTCTTTTTAGATTTTGAATGTTTTTTTGTTTTTGTTTCTCTATTCAACATTTTTTAACATAATTATCTTTAAAATTTGTTTGCCCACTTGTCTGCAAGTAATTAAGTGGCGACGCACTTTTGTTAATACAAAAGTAGGAATACAAAAACAAAACTAGATACTAGTAGTATCTTCCAATCATGTTGCTGATAATGACGTTGTAAATGTAATAAAACGTTAATAAGTTGAACTATATTTGAAAGTTGTTACTAATGGTTATGTTATATAAAATGTGTTGTTTCATTTTTATTTATCTTTAGAAATTAACATACGATAATAAACATTAACACTGTAATACCGGAGTCACATCCCTAGGGTCATCAATTACATGGCTTGTCTTAATTGTATATCTTATCTGTTTATTAATATTAATTGGTAACAACCTTTGATGATTAGTAAAAATACACTTTAATATTTGATTATTGCCTTGAGGATTTCTTTAAATTTTTTGAAATGGGAAGCGGTCCTTCATGACTAAGTGAAATCAATTTCAATCAGTTGATCAGCGCTATTTGCCATGGTCATATCAGTCTGGTATTCTAATTCCAGATAAATGATATGAATATTAAAAATAAATTCTCGCATCATTTATGTTAATTTTCATTTTTTTCAACCACTAATTTCACTTATCTAAGCAAGCAGTTTTGTAGATTGAGTATTATTTATTCTTTATAAAGTTTTTGACATATTAAATTGCTCAGCATAAATGTTTCGAAGCTAGACATAGCATAAATGTTTATAAAATGTTCTTGTTCTTCTATGATTTTTGAAAAATGTTCTTTCAAAGAACCAACCTACCAAAAAAAAAAAAAAAAAAAAAAAAAAGATTATCGAACCTTATTAGTATTTTTAAAATACATCCTAAATCTATTGATGCATATGAAGCATTTTATTATAAATATTAATGAAATTCAAGTTGGAAGCCAATAACTTGCTAAATAGATATTATTATCACCCAAACGATTCAATCCTTTCTCTGCCATATTTTAATATTGTCAAACCATTAACTATTTCAAAGAAAACTTCAAAATATTTGCTTCCTCAATAACGCACAGTGCAGGCTATATCCAGACGACACGGATGCGCCGGCTGGTCTTTGTTTGCATTGATCGCATAAGTAGAACCAGTTCCTGTCAGCTAAGTGTTAAAAAATATAAATAAAGCCATTAAATGGATAAACGATCGATTATATAAAGAATTAGCACGGCTACTGAAAATTGTGGGAAAAAATGTATAATGAATTTTGATCATAACTGAACACAACAAACAAACAGAAAAATCTCTGAACGGCGACTCCTTCAAGTTTAGTAAATAAATACTAACGTATAATTAGATTTTCTAATTTCTAGACAACAAACGAAAAATATCAATTATTCATTGCGTATAATTGTTGGTAAAACCTTAAACAAATTGTTGCAACGTCACAGTTACTGTACTGATTAAAAAATGAGGGATACAACTGTCTTAATTAAATTTCCAACACCTGTAATAAGCTATTAGAGACGGTTTGTAATTTCATAAGATATCTTAAAATAAGTATCCCTTACCTAAAATGAGATTAGGACAAACCATACATCATTTTAGGGTATATTTCAAATAAGTATTGACTTTATTGAAAGCAATGCAGACAATGATATGACGGCACGGATACTCGCATTTAATGACTTTAAGAATTAATTTATATTTTGTTTTCGAAATTACATTAATTTTAATATATTTATATATTAGATTGAAGTTAGTGTTTCAGTGTTAATGACGTAACTTAGATGTTTTGTTTTTATTTTAGTGTTTTTAAGATTTGATCAATTTAGTATCTTAGTGCTGTAGAATGTTTTTGTCTTTTTTTTTTTTTAACTTTTCGAACAATAATTTATGAAATGTAAAGTTATTAATTTAATCATTGCATGGCGTTTTAAGTACAAAATCGTATAACACTGCAATATACTATTATTATAATTTTTATTGTTCAAATGAAAATGAATAAAAAGCAAAATTTTCTAAGACTGACATTTTATTACTTTAAGAATATACTAAAACTTGATGATTGCACAATATCACTAGGAAATATACAAATAAAAGTATAGTCTGCAAACTGTACAAATAAGCGGCAGAAATTTATATAGTCTTGTTTTGGGCAATATTGCAGATAATTAATGACTTAAGCATCATTGAAGCTAATAAAATTGACCTCAAAACAAACGGCATGAACAAATTCAATTATCTTTACTATGCATTGACACAATATTGGTCATACCAAGCACAAAACTTTTAAATAAAAAATAGGCCTAAAAGAGTTGGTAAATCACCTCTCTCTTCCCCTCGATACGTGCATGTCGTTGAGAAGGCACAATGCATCGGCAGATGATTGAAGATCCAATGAAACGTGTAAGACGGCCATTGTGCATCTTTTCTTCGGCTCGATGTTACATTTAAGACCTCAGCCTCCAGCACAGAGAGTGACGCTAATGCAGGACTTATGCCTCTCCTGTTCATAATGTCTCAGCTTACTGTACATTTAGGTTCTCATTGCCGCCGAACAATGACCTTCTTTTGGCTTAAAATGCATATAATTGGCTAATACTCAATGAAGATTGCAAGAAGAAAAATTAAAACCACTTTGTGCTTCAAAATATACCCTTTAAGGGCATGACTGGCGACATGTCTAGGGTACTTACTCGACAGCGAAAGTTGCTTCTTGTGCCTTGACGGGCGAAAATACTCTCATTAAGCATAAATACGTATTTGTTGGTAAATTCTTAAAATGCAAGTTTACTTCCTTTCGGTAATCGATTAGGGTTTTGAATGGAACTTAGGCAAAAAGATTTCTTAAGTGAATTGACTCGATAAAATCTATCCATGTGCACGATCATGGTATTCTAAAAGGAAATGTTTGACAGTAAAATATTCATTGCAAGCTATACAAAATGTGTAGGGTGTCATTTTTCGTTTCAGAAAATGTTTATGTAATTCTTGCAACAAAAAGAGAATAGTTCTAAAATATAACAAATAACAAATTATGCAAAAAAAACCTTGACTTTTCTTACTGTAAATAACAGATAAGTTCTCAGAATTCTTTATATGTTAGTAAGATATGCTTTCCTTGACGTCATATGATACGACAGTGAGATCCCCAGGGCCATAAATTAACTTTGCTTATCTGGATCTTGATAAACGTTAAAAGACGGCATTAAAGTTGAACATTCCCAAAAGAGTGTCAGTGATCTGCATTTCGTCTTCACTAAGTGGAGTTAAATTCAATTGACAACACCGGCATTGTAAATTATCTTCAAAATGCACATAGTAATAATATTACATATATGTAGTGAGCCAATGATTTATTGTACCAATATATTCTAAATCCCTATCAATACAATTCTTTAGTTATTAATATAGTTCTTAAACTAGAGACGAGGGTAAAAATGGTATTACCTTATATAATATACACAACGATAAGTAACAAAATAATTCTTTTATAAAGAATGATACGGATTCTTGAATGAAAAAAGTTCTTAAACGTTACACAACATTTGCAATACAAATTGTATGATATAAACATTTTGTTGAAATCGGACATTAAATGTTAAGATTGCCATATTGAGCATAAATTTAATATGTCATACTGATATATTGCTTGATTGATTAAATGGATTGATAAATAGATTGATCAATTAAAATAGCTCATGAATCGTCACCTTAATGCAGTAATGTGTTAACTCCTATTAATTCTAATAGGGGTTAACTCGATACTGCATTAAATTGATGGAATATTAGTTGTCAATGCCAGATGCCAGCTAATCCATAGGACGGCTTTATCAGAATATGAAAAGTGTAATTTATGATATAAAAATATTAAGTGAAAATCATGGAACCGTTATTGTGACCCGTTCAAATTATCATTAGAGGCAGTTTCGGGGCTAATTTTGGTGACCTGTGTAATGTTGTCAGGTAATCCAAAGGACGGCTTTATCATAAATCATTTTTTCAGATATGAAAAGTGTATTTATGATATAGAAATATTAAGTGAAAATCACGAAACCGTTATCGTAACCCGTTCAAATTATCATAAGAGGCAGTTTCGGGACTGATTTTGTTGACCTGTGTAATGTTGTCGCAATATGCATCCAAGAACATTGCATCTTTGATTTTGTACTTAATGGCATTTGCATCTGTATTAAATGATCCCATTTAATAGGTACACAATAGGATACCATGTACCGATCTAGTAGTAAGTAAATACTGTTACAGTTTGGGAATGGTTATAATTACTACAGTTTGTTTCATAAGGGCACTTCACAAACACTCTCTTTCAGTTGCTGTTAACATATAATTCAATCTGGGAATTCTAGACAACTCACAAAGGGAATGCATTATTCATTGTGTATGAATTGTGGTAATACAAATTGACATTCTGTTTCAAAGGCCTATTACTGAATAAATTATTAAAAAGCGCAGCTATCACTTGTCCGAACACAAGTTGATACATCAAAATAAACAACGAATATATGATCGTCTACAATGTTTGCTTATGAAATTGGTCAAACAATGTTCACCTGATGACCGAACGCTTTTAATGTTAAAGTCTAAAGAAACCAATATTCTCATCATGATTTATGCTGAAAATATTTTGTACTTACTTATTTTTGTTTTTAGAAATGATTGTTATTAATTCGCTTATACTAGAATAAAAGGATAAATTACCATAAGAACTTGAAAAACAAATCAATTCTGAGGTGTTGACTTACCTTACACCACTGTAAATTGTTTAACATTTGTGAAAGAAAGCAAAAAAATCAATGGTCGCTAGAAGAGATGCATTATAGTTCATTATCATGCGTTTATGCGTGATTTTACTACAGGATTTCCCTCATAAGTGGCATTATATTTTAGCTTATAGTTTTTCAAACAGTAAGAAAGGAAACTGAGTGCTTTGTTTATCATATTTGGCATCAATTTACATATATACATACATACATTGTGTAAAATGACAGCTTAAATACTTTGACAATTTGGAGATATTACTTTTTATCTGAAGTGACATATTCACTATTTGCACGAAAACTGTAAAATTAATCAGTACATCTTATGTACGACATATGTATCTAAATTTTTTTATAAAAATTAAGCATTCTATTTGGACACCCTGTTGATACTTAAGACTTGTAAATTTTACACTTTGCTCATTTTATGCACTTTTTTTTACTGCGATAGTATCAATCCTAAAAAAGGATAACTCAAACATGTTTGCGTTATATCAGAATGTTGTTGTATTTTAAATACAATCAATTATTGTTCACACAGCTTGCAAAAGGATCGTGCTACAGATATCGAATCTATTTTAGTTACTTTCTAAGGGCAGAGTTAAGCTTTAGAAATAAAAAGCTTTTAAGCTTTCAATATTCTAAATGTAAGACATTCTTTCCGACATATTCCTGCACTCATAATCATTAAATCCTTTGCTTAGTTATCAAATCAACGACAACAAGAGCTTAATGTGATTCATACCTCCACCCAATACATTAACGTTTTGAAAAATAAATGGTCTGAAGCCAGATCTGAACTCGACCTTACTATTTAAACTCTTATGATGTGACATCTGCGTAACAATAATTACAATCATTTGCCTAATGTTAATAAAGTATAATCATCTGTTAACAATTAGCTTTAAAAAGAGGGTCACAATTTCTCAGTGTAGATATTTTCTAGAAACCAATTTCTATTCTTAGTTACAGTGACCTTGATTTTTAGCCAAGGGACACCTATAGAAATCTCAAGCTACATCTCTTCATATGCTTGCTAAATGTCAAGTTTTATTAAAATATCTCGTTCCAAACTCTAGGTATCTACCGGAAACCATTTTCTTTGTTAGTAACAATGACCTTGACCCAAGGAAATCCAAAAACAACCCCAAGCTAGGTCTCGACGTAAGATTGTTACATACCAGGTTTGATTACAATATCTCAATTTTAATCTCAAGTTATCGTCAGGAAACCATTTTTCTATTTTAGCAATAGTGAATTTGACACAAGGGGTTCTTTAAGCAATTCCAAACGGGGTGTCTCTATTTATGTTTTCTACAGACCAAGACTGATTATATTATCTCATTACTAACTCTAGCAATTAACCAAACACAATTTTTAGTAATAGTGACCCTGACCTAAGGGGGTCCAAAAGTTATTCCAACCGAGGACTTAATATCAGCTTGCTATGTACTAAGTTTTGATTGCAATATACTATGTTGACCATATTTATCGTTTTTATTTCATGTAAGAGTAACCTTGACCCCAGGGGGTCGTAAATCAACCAAGACCAACCTGGGTCTTCATATTAGCTTGTTTCATATCTAGTTAAATAACATTATTTCATTCCAAACTCTAGAAACCATCCGGAAACCATTTTAACATTTTGTTAACAGTGACTTAACTATGACTCAAGGGATCCAAAAGCAATCCCAACCGGGGTTTTCATTTTAGCTTGCTAGATACCAAATTTTATTACAATATATCATTGCAAACTGTAGTGATCATCCGGAAAACATGTTTCTGTTTTAAGTAACATTAATCTTGGCATTGACCACAGGGCTAAAAAATGATGATCAGCTTGTTATATCTCATTTCTAACTTTTGTTACCATGTGGAAATTATGTTTCTATTTTTGGTGTCATGTGATCTTGACCCAATAGAACCCCAACCGGGGTCTTCATATTTGCTTACTTTATACCAAGTTATTACAATATCCAATGCTCACCCGAAACAATTTTTTTTTATTTTCTCGTATTCCTACATGGCTTAGGACTCTGCAGTCTGCAATTTAGATGTATTTTTAATGCTTTTGAGGGGAGTGAATCTGAAAAAAGAAAAGCACAAATCTATTACCATTATGCTGTAAAATATATGGCGAAGATAGATCAATGGCATTATATATAAAGCCATTATCAGTAGTCTAGCCTTCTGGGTACCCTGCTGTTTTGGCTGGAGTGAGCTGGGGTCTGCCTCCTGTGATCGTTGCCTTTGCTTTGTTGATCTTTGTTCTAATTTTAAGTCCAAATGTAAAATGATTTTCAAAGACGGCTTAAAATAGAGAAAATAAGAATCCCTAACGAAAGCCCAACACGGCAAAATTTAAATATTTCAGGCTCGGTTTGATTGAGCCTGTTTATGGACGTAAACCTACTTTGCAACCATTCTGTGGGCCGTCCGTTTAAATGTCGTAAACTCTTCATGTTTTTATCTAAATTTTGCAATTAAAGAAGAATGGATGGCTTTTATTTAAAATTGAAAAACTAATGTTAACTTCTGGGGATGTGTTAGTCCCATGAAGAAATATCGTCTTCGACATTTTGGGGAATAAATTTTGGGTCTTATTGTCGCTATAATTTGCTTTAAAAATTACTTTTACAGTGGGATTGTAATAATATGATGACACTATAGCTTTCTTCATCGTAGATAAAGGAAGATTCTCTAACTTCAGCATAAATACTTTCTACTGGCGATATTTGAAATGCGCGAAAACTTGACGGCGTATAGTAGCGAGCATTTGTCAATACGATTTTCTATTATCCGAACCGTACACTATAGAACTATTATCTAATTTTGATCTGGTGACACATCTATTTCACAACAGCAGGTGTAAAGTTCCGTGTTTCAGCTTTTCAACGTTGCCCTGTACTTCAGTGTGAATATTTTCTGATCCTTCGGGATCATTGATTCCGGACCTTTTAAGTGTTTTTACAATTGATTATCTCTTAAGCCGGTGCACGGGACGAGGACATTTTTTATTATCCCTCATGAACAGACTTAATCAAGCCGAATTTGCATTTTTCATGTAATTTTATGATAAATGCTTCCGACATGTCCAATGAAACTTTTTTCATAACGTTTTCTTCTTAAATCCAATTAAGTACAGACATTTTATTCCCAGTCCGTACTAGTAAAAGCCTTCAATAGATTTAAAACATGTTTACATTCCGTTTAAAACCTTTCTATATTTATCTATTGAATAAAGGATCAAAAGGGATAAATAACTTGTTTACGAAATATAACTCAAAAATTTTTTTGCTTTATTAACAATAGGATTTTTTTTCTTGACATGTAAAGTTCAGGGTAATTTGGATGCTTCCGTAATCGGAAAAAGTATGCAATCAACAAAATCAAAAATCGGCAACAGAAAAAAGTTGATGAACAGACTCAATCAAACCGAGCATGCAACATTTTTAATTGTGTTGTCTTGATTCAGTTTTATTAATTTTTTAAGTTTAAAGCTCTGTGCGTTTATTTTCCTTGAAATCACGTTTATTCAAGCCTTTAAGTTAAAGACTAGAAAGAGAATATTGACCATAGAATTCGCATTCACGACATCTTGAGATGCTTTGGTAGTTTAGCGCGGAGGAAGGTAGTCTAGTACTGGTGTAACTCTCCAGGAACGATGGTTAGGAAACTACCTACCTACATGACCGAAATTCTGTTGGGAAAAGGCGTAAAATGAAACAAACAAACAAACGTTTAGGAGTTCAATGCTTTAATTATGACACTATCAAATCTTCGTGCACCTGTACCGAATATGGTAAAGAAAATTATATACAGGTGACGCATTTCAACACACTTAAATGCATAAGATGGTTTAATAACGAAAGTTTTGCATCATTAAGGGAAGATTCTCAATAAATTTTATTCGCGTTTACACGTTTCTTTAGCCAAACATTAAATACAATTATCTGCCACATTGCATAAACAAATCGTTTATAAATTGCCGCCGAATATTTATAGGTTTTACAGACGATAATTGGTTTTGAATTATCATGTTGATGTACTGGATTCAACTGTGCAACCTCTAACTTTTTGTAGAAAATCAATTAATTTGTCTTTATAGATGCTGTAGTCAATTGCAACTCATTGCGTTCACTTGGTATACATTTGATATGACAATTCTATCTTAAACGCCTAACTTATAAAGACATTAGCTCTAATCCTAATGTGCGGAAATACTAATGAAACAAATTTAAACAAAGGATAAAAATCGTTCGAAATAATAATAATAAAAGAAAACATTTTGATTTTCCATTCATTCAAGTTTATACTGATTACACACATCATTTGGTTATATGTTAATTATAGATAATCTATAAATCTTCTGATTTAAGTAGAATTCGACATTTAATCATGATATTGGTAAAATTTTGAATTTGTAAACACCCGCAGATATGTCCATACGGCGATTTTCATGGAACCTTCAATGTAACACGTTAGTGCCATTTCAAGGAAAGTGGCGTATGATGCGCATGCCCTTAAGGAGAAAACAATGGGCGGACCTAAATAAAAAGGAATTTTGAAAGAGATCTCAGGTTACGAAGCCTGCATTTCACAGACAAGACAGTCAAAAGACAAATGTAAAAGGCAAGCAAAATATCCTAAGGGTGATTATACAGTATTCAAGTAGGAATATTGGAACCACCCAAGATGAAAAAGGTCAAATAGAAGAAGCTTAAACATGCAAACATAATAATAATAATATTATTTAAATGATGTCTCTTAAATGATAAACTTACTTCTTGTTGGCTTCATATACCTTCTGTCTAATAATTACAAAGTTTCTCTAATAATAAGATAGTTTCAAAGATATCCCGGATAAAGTGCACTATAATACAGAAAGGAATATCAAAACAAAACTAATTTTTTTTTGTTTCATTTTACGCATTTTCGCAAAAGTATTTCAGTCATATAGGCGGGTATTTTCCTAACCATCGTTCCTGGAGAGTTACACCAGTACTAGACTACCTACCTCCGCGCTAAACTACCAAAGCATCTCCAGGGGATCGAACCCACGCCAGAGAGGTAACTGGATTAAAAGTCATCGACTCTAACACCTCGACCACGGAGGCGGTACACAAAATTATTTAATTAAAAATTATAAATTATTATAAATAACAAATTTATCATTAAGTAACCAATCCATTTTTAATTCTAAAGTAATGTACTCTTACGAAATAGCTAACAATGTGCTTAATTAAATTGTTCAGTGAATTCATAACATAATTCAGAGGGGCGTAGAAAAGATAATAACGTTTTGTTGTTTTATTTATGAACTATATTTACTTATTTAGAAATTGTTTAACTACTGGCACAAATGAATGAGAGTTTTGGCATATGTGTTGCACACATCGCCAATTCAAGATAAACTATTAAAAAAACGCTTTATCTTTTTTTTACACGAAAACATAAATGTAGGAAATTTTACAGTCATTCCGAATATATATAGTTTGTAAAGAAATAGATGAATGCTTAAGTTTGATATAATTCAACATACAATATGGTAAAAATTCCCATAAAGACATTTTTAATTTACCTTAATTACACGAGAATGAAATACAAATGCTAGATTTATCTAATTTTACTGTATCAGAAAACAAATGATTTCATCACGCTCTTTTATCTCATTTAGAAAATTAAGTCAACTCTAGAAACACAGGGGCGTCCGTGGCCGAGTGGTTAGGGTCGTTGAATTCAAACGACTTGCCCTCAGCACTGTGGGTTCAAATCCCGACAGGGACTTTGGATTCTTTCATGTGAGGAAGCTACCCAGCTAGCTCACAGAACGACGGTAGTTCTACTCAGGTGCCAGTTCGTGCCTGAAATAATGCACGAACGGGCGGCTTCCTCTTTCTGTAAACATGGAACGTCGCCATATACTGTGCCGGTGTAACGTAAAACCCAATCAAACAAACAAACAAATAAACTCTAAAAACATATAATATTTTAATTATATGTTAATGCGTTTTCAAAACAACAATAAATATTTCGGCATCACTATCAACAAAACCTGATCTCTTTACAATTATTTATTTATCATAATTAGAATCAATGACTTAATGCTGATCAATAAGTTATTCATATATTAATGATTGTTGATTGTTTATAGAAAGATGTTTGTTTTGTTGGATATAGTTTCCTTTCAGATATACTGGCTTCATATTCTGTAACGTTTTAGGCTTGTAACATAAATGTTAAGTTGAAAAAGAACAAATGAATTTTACAACTTACTAATCATCAAATATATCGTTTTTTGTATTGAAGATTTAGATGATTCTTTAAAAAAAAGATACGGAGGCCCAGATGAAATCTACGTATTGTCAATTTCTTAAACATCTACCAAAACAATCGCTATAATTACTTCTAAATGTTTTTTTATCAAAATTTGGATATCTTGTAAAGTTCCTAATAGTTAAATAAAGCTCATATTATTCTAATCCCTTTAACCTGAAACAAATAGCACTGACCCTGCAAAATACCGCCCAATTCCACTAACAAGCTGCATATGTAATATATTATAAAGCATGATAAATAATCACTTGGTTTGGTATGTAGAAAAAAGTCAATAGCTTCCTGTCAGGTCTCCATAAACAACGTAGTACAAAAAATCATCTTGTCCGCCTTGAAAATTTTATTACAGAAGCTTTAGTAAATATACAACACATAGCATCAATTTTTTCATTTTCGAAAAAGCCTTTGTTACAATATGGAAACATGATATCCTTAACGATCTTAAGGATGTACGACTAAATAGCATACTTTTTTATTTCTGGCTTTTTTTGTGGATAGAAGCTTTAAGATACGACTATGTTATTTTTTTCTGAGAGCCATCAACAAGAATAAGGTGTGCCTCGCGGTAGTGTACTTTCTGCTACACTTTATGTCTGAAAACGAACAGTACTGCCAAACTTCTTAATTCTTGTGAAGATTGCTCTTTATTTGTAGACAATTTTCTCATAATATAATGCTATCCGTAAAAAATGTCACCCGAAAAACTATTTTTTTTGCATGACTTATAGCGGTAAAAAAAACGTGATAAGAAAATGTGCAGGACTAACTAGTTCAGTGATCCAAAACCGCATGCAAAAGTCCTGTGTTTAAAGTACCATTAGACGAGTTTTTCATCAGTTATGTAAATTAAAACACTTAAGATAATATTTTGCCAACCTTGCATTACGCAATATACCAAATTGATACTGATTATGGTGGATTGACAAGATGGTAAGTGTCAAACTAGTTAACAATATTCATTAAAAGCGTACAATCATGATAATCATGATTATTTAATAAATTACAAATACCTATGTGGTTATTTTTGGAATTAATTTTGTAATGCATTTACCTAGATTATGAAAATGTGTTATAAAAATGTGTGTTATTTCGCTACTCATTTGGGAAATTGTCTTAACTTCTCAAGATTGTGTTAAATTACTTAAACGTACATATGTAACTGTTTGGTATCAATGTCAAATCCGATAAAAAATAAAATCAGGGTATCTGAATACTTAAAACATGTTCAAGAACATGCATTATTTAATATTATATGTTCTAACCTTTTGCAGAATGATAATTTACTTTAATTTCATATGTTATATAAATCTATTTAGTTTTTTTCATATGAACTATTTCAAGAAGAATAAAGAAGATATTGTTTCTTGATGATAAATATGTTTCCACATATTTTACAACAATTATCTCAAAGATTTTCAAATCCGATGTGGTCGCTAAAGGAATTCTTAAAATAATTGATGACAATATTGGCAACAAAGCTAAAAATTTGCTTTTTTGATCAAAGCTATTTAATATATATTTTTGTCATAGCTATTTGATATATATTTTTTTAATCTCAACTAGATCAGAATTGTCTTTAGATTTCTACTACATTCTATGTAAGGCGATGATCTTTCGACCTACGGAGATTGCGCATGCGCGAGAAAATGATACAGCAGATCGATTTTTCATAGCAACGGAACGCGTCGTAAAAAGGTTACAGTAAATATAATAAACACAATAATATCGAGGACATATTAAAAATCTGCACCTTTCTTGCATATTGAAGGGCGAGATATTTTCGTCATAACACACACATACTGAACAAACCTCAGCCTCTGTTTTTTGCAACTTGACTGAACAGTCATTACAGTGCTAGAAGGTTATCTGTGTCATGTACTATTTCTCAAATGCAAACTGGCTATTCAAAATGGATCAATGGCATGCCGAATATCACACTTATGGACGTACAATAGTAACCTTGATGTAACATTTCTTCTTGAAATTACTTAACCAACTGCAATTTGTTAATTGAACCAAAATCGTATAAAATAAACTTAAATGTGTTTCTGGTAGAGTTAACGATCCATGTCGTATGGAACGGAGTTAAATCGTAAAACAAGAGGCATTTATACTATCGTTACTGTTATATTTAGCATGATACCTTAAAACTAATTTGTTCCTTCAATAATTTCAGTGTAATCAGACCTTTAAAAGTGTTATTAATTTATGATAACGCATTAACAAATTAGTCATAACTAGAACTCCGCGAGTCGGATGTGTCGCCTTGTGAACAATATAGTTTAGGAGAAATGGCCAGGAAAAAATGAAATATGAAAACTAACAAAGTTCAATAACTCAAAATATAATAAGTGCAGAGCAACAGTTTCTATGTACTGCACTTCTTATTATAATTAATAAGATCTATCATTCTATGAAGTTTCAAGTCCATATCTTTTATAAGTTCTGAGAAATAGCCTGGACAAAAATAAAGTATGAAAATTAATAAAGGGTAATAACTCACAAAAAAAGAAGTGCAGAGTACCGATTCTTGTACACTGCACTTTTTCTTAATGAGATCTATCATCCTATGAAGTTTCATGTCCATAGCTTTCATACTTGAGGAGAAATGACCGGGACAAAGTATGAAAATCAACAAAGGGCAATAACTCAAGAAAGAAGAACTGCAGAGTACTGGTTCTTGTGCACTGCACTTCTTCTTAATGAGATCTATCATCCTATGAAGTTTCAAGTCCATAGCTTTTATACTTTCAGAGAAATGGCCCGGACAAAAATAAAGTATGAATATTAACAAAGGGCAATAACTCACAAAATAAGAAATGCAGAGTACCAGTTCTTGTGCACTGCACTTCTTCTTAATGAGATCTATCATCCTATGAAGTTTCAATTCCATAGCTTTTATACTTTAGGAGAAATGGCCCGGACAAAAATAAAGTATGAATATTTACAAAGGGCAATAACTCAAAACATAAGAAATGCAGAGTACCAGTTCTTGCGCACTGCATTTCTTCAGAATAAGATCTATCATCCTATGAAGTTTCAAGTCCGTAGCTTTTATACTTTCGGAGAAATGGCCGGACAAAAATAAAGTATGAAAATTAACAAAGGGCAATAACTCAAAAAATAAGAAATGCAGAGTAACAGTTCTTGTGCACTGCACTTCTTCCTAATGAGATCTATCATCCTATGAAGTTTCAATTCCATAGCTTTTATACTTTGTTAATTTTCATACTTTATTTTTGTCCGGGCCGGACAAAAATAAAGTATGAAAATTAACAAAGGACAATAACTCAAATGATAAGAAATAAAGAGTACAAGTTCTTGCGCACTGCACTTTGTCTGAATGAGATCTATCATCCTATGAAGTTTCAATTCCATAGCTTTTATACTTTAGGAGAAATGGCCCGGACAAAAATAAAGTATGAAAATTAAGAAAGGGCAATAACTCAAAAAATAAGAAATGCAGAGTACCGGTTCTTATGCACTGCACTTCTTCTTTATGAGATCTATCATCCTATGAAGTTTCAAGTCCATAGCTTTTATAGATGAGGAGAAATGGCCCGGACAAAATTAAAGTATGAAAATTAACAAAGGGCAATAACTCAAAAATTAAGAAGTGCAGAGTACCGGTCCTTGTGCACTGCAGTTTGCGTTATTGAAAGAAGCTTGCATACCAAGTTTGAAGTCAATCAGACTTAAAGTGACTGAGTTATGCTCCGGACAAGCTTTAGGGAACGCCGACACCGACGCCGACAACGACGCCGACAAAAGTAACCCCTATATGTCCCCTTTTCAAGGCGACACAAAAATGCCGGTAAAATAGAAACTGTTAACATTTGCCGTAACGCATTTTACAAATGATTTACCAAATTCCGAATAAAAACATGCAATAGAAACAAAGGACAATAAATTAAATAAAGAATTAAAACTGCATTTACGTTATACCATTGAATTTAAAGTTACGATAAAAAAAACTGCAAGTCAAAAGCAAAAACTGTACACGTTACCTAAATGCCTTTGCCCATAAAATTTAATCCAGTGTTGTTTCTCAAACGTCTAATGAACGTTTATTTGTTTTCGGCCAATTAACACTCATTTTAACATGACACGCAAGTTTTTCTTTTCTATTCTGATAAAATTCAGTCATTAAATCATGACATTTTGTTTGGCAAAGTGCTGCTTGCAGCATAGTATTCCCTGTAGAGCAATGCTGTCAAGATGAGCAAGTTGAATAAAAAATATATTATACACATGTTTTGTTTAGCCGTATGTATTGCATATGTCATTGATTCCAATACTTTAAAGTGGATAGGTCTACAATACACAAGTATTCCAAATATTGACAAAAATACAAATGTATCAAATGGATATTCTGATAAAATATTGCTTAAATTTTTTTATATATGTATGAATAATTAAAATTTTTGATGGATTATAATATTCTGTTCTGGAGCAACTTATTATCTGCTATATGAATATATGTAATATCGGGTCATGTATCTTACACTTGCCAAAAACATTCAAATGTTATTTTATGGTTTGCTGTGCCTCAACTAAATACTATCATGTATTACAGACCTTCCATAAGTTGTATTCATGAATGACGGAGAAAGTTAACATGAGACATGTAGCACTTGCATCACTGTCTCGCATGAACGATTACATATTGCATTTGGAGATGTTGCATCAGCATAGACGTTTCTCCGTTCTGTGGGCAGCTTTTTTAACATGCTCTGTCAAGGGCACTTACACACAGGACGTAGTTCGATTCACAAGGTCTACTATGAACGACCATTTGTATTAGTGAGTGAGAGGTCGAACCTTTGACCACTTGATAACTATTTTAACAAAAGCAGCTCCTTGTTTTCATTTCACCATGTCATGTGACGCATAATCTCTGATTGTGTTCAGACTATGATAACTGTTCAAACGTGTAACAGAAACCATAACCAGTAACACATTTTTTAACAATAACAATATTTATTTTTAAACGAACTACTTTATTAATAAAGAACATATTAATCATCCTGTCTGAACTTAATGAATGATTACATTTGGAAAATTTCTAATCTATAAAATATATCTACAAAAGCAATTTCTTGTTAGAATGTTCCAACAAATGTTTGAAGGTTGAATTTATTTCTCAAAATGACTAATGAGAATAATTTCGAATTTTATGTTGATAACTTAATTCAAAACATTTTATATAAAAACACCTTTAGACACTTTTGGACCAATGCGTCAGCTGGGCTACTTTTCATCTAAGACTAACTTCAGATAGTTTCAATACACATTTTTACCATCAGAAAAATACTGTAAACTATAAATAAATTCATCCTCTTGTGAAAACTAAAGAAATACAATGACATATCGTTTTATTTGTAAAGTGTAAATGTCCATAGCATTGTTATATGGGAATTAAAAAGTGCCATAATATAGGAGTAATTCATAAGATAGATGAGAGTCATACGTTAGGATATTTTCTTTGAAATGCACAGTTGTCGATTTAAGACTTTTTTTGAAATCATAGGAAAATTCTAGGGCGAACTTTCACATATTAACTTATAACAGTGAATGTAATCCATAGCTTACAATATAGACATAAAGAGTCATAAGAATAATTAATCCAGCAATGACCCAAACACAGGTGCAAAAATTCGATTATATAAGTAATTGATTAGTTCTACAAATAACCATAAGATATTCATAGATAATTATTATACATATCGCAACGATAGCCATTTCCGTGAATGTTATAGATCCTGTATGTGGTAATTAATATTGTAACAAAATAAAGTGATATTTTTCTATATGTATATACATGTAATTATTCTTCTAAAACAATTTTAAAACATTAAAGAATATGTTAAATATGTACTGCAAATGGTTATTCGCATAAGTAATCATTTAAATCTATGCATTCTTTTCTTATTAAAAAATTTGGTTAAGACTTTATCGAATAAAGATTTCTAATTACCTCCCTCTATTTAAATGAAATGTAAATTCGGTAATAGCTTTGTAAATAATGCTTTTTGGAACTTACAATATTGATAAATCTTCATTTGAGCGTCAGATTTATGATATAAAATCATAAATAAAATTGAGTTACTAGATCTTTAAAGGCAGAGCCAGTTAAATTTACTTCTCTCAAAGATTCTCATGATTTTTACTCTTTATTCTGTATTAACGTAACAAAAGTTAATAAAAAAGTTAATCAAATTAGATTACACTCATGTGTGATGTAAATTTTCGTTGCTGTCTGATTATTTTTGTTTTATTTGACACTTGCACTATCAGAAAAAGTGAACTACATCTCGTAATGAACGATATGCAAACACAATCTTGAATTTTTAAATACATTTGTTAGATTTTTATTTCTGTAAATGACAAATTAGATCTCAGAATTCTGCATACGATTAGAAAGCTGCACATGTTTTGACGTCATTTTATATCGGTGAAATCCCAGGAGTCATAAATTTACCTTGCTTATCTGGATATTTCATTAAAACATTAACATTAAAAGACGACAAAATCAGAGATTACAACTTGTAAATTGCTTTAATTTGATATTTCCCCAACTAATGTCTTTTAAATCTCTTCAGTAATCTGCGTTTTTCCAGCCGCACCTCTGACAGCACAATAAGTTACCATAAACATACATATATATTTTTGGTATGAAGCCATAGTGAACAAGAAAGTCTAATTTTGAATTCAAAATATATATAAATAGCGGTTTTATAGTTTCCATATACTTTTAAATCCAGCAGATAAAGTTTAGTGGATGTGAAATGAAACTATTTTGACTTCTTATAATGTAATGCGCACCTGTAAAATGCTTCTATAATTAATCAAATATGTCACATAGTCCTCATTGAAAAAAGTATATTCCTATATTTTAATGGAAAGAAAATAAACTCAAGTCAGTTTATGTTATATTTCTGATTTTTATGATCGTTCAGCATGACATTATTGTTGTGTTTGTGTATTAATTTCTAACTATTCGGCATTTTCTAGTTTGGGAGTTACAAATTCCTACTTGGATAATGGTGAATAACCCTTAGACATGGTATTTTGATTTCTTATCTGTGATACACAGGCTCAATAACCTCTGATCTCCTTTCAAAATTCCATTTTGTTTAGTTTCGCTCATTGTTTTGTCGTTTAGAGCATACGCATTCTATTACTTGGGGTTATACGCCGCTTTTCATGGAATGGCACTTCTGTGTCACATTGAAAGTTATATGATAAGCGTCGTATTACCATGTGACACAGTAGTGCCATTCGATGAAAAGCGGCCTGGGGGGGCGTAGACGGTAGTTTGACAGTACCGGCCAATAACAGGCTCATACAAACCTAGCCTGTAACATTTTTAATTTTGTTGTTTTTGACTTTCATTAGGTATTCTTATTTTCTCTATTTTCTGATTAATATTAAATGACTAAGTCACAAGAAGGAGGCTGAAATAGACTATCAGACTAATGTAATTTATATCGTGTCTAAATGTAAGTGATAACATGATAAATAAGTTATTGCCAGAATATTTATGGTTGTTTTGAAAACGAATTAACATAGTAAATACATTGTATGTATTTTCAGAGTGAACTCTCAATTAGCTTAATAAGACACAATCTTGAGCGTGATTAAACTGTTTACTTCCTGATTCGTTAAATGTCAAAATAAAGTTTAGCAATCAATTCACCCTCAAGAGATTAATGTTTAATACATAAAATATACCTCGTGGGAAAGAAATCAGGTTGTTTTGTTTCTTCATTCATTAATTGTTCATGCTATAAAAATCACGATGACCATGACACAACGTGTTCTAATATCTTTTGCGTTTTCGTTTGATAAAATTGTGAAACTTTAATACCTAACAATATGAAATTGGAAATGTGCCTTGATAAAAATATAAAATTCTGATTTGTCCACAACGATTTTGCCATGCGGGCAGTCATCGTGTCGCACCTTTCTCCCGTTTTTGATCAATAGGAAAATTAACTCTAACTTCAAAGATTCTCAGTATGTTTTCCAACGGAAAACTCGGGTATTTAGAGGATTATGATTGTTTTTTACCTACTATCTAATATTGGCAGAAAGTCTGGTATTTTGGCAATAAACAGCCATTTGTCTTGTTGTATAGCACTAGTGTAATGCTTTGGTTTAATACAGCGCGCGTTGGTTGGTAATAATGCAGTTTAATCAATTATAATGTTTGAAATTTAAATATATTTAGTTTCGAATCAGTCGCCATTTCCATGCTCATTTAATGGTTCCCTGTTGCCCTATGGGATTATCTTATTTCGAGTTCTTTTATTTTCAAAGTTATAATTTCTTTTAGATCATTTTTAGAATGCGAAATTTATGAAAATGAATGAAAGTTTATCAACTCTTTCCTATCTTGACCTCTTCTCGATATTTAAGCAGCCTTTTTGCACGTGTACCCGTGTCCCCAATAAAATGGAGCATAGGCTAATCCCAGGTACACTAAAAGTATGATATTATATAAATAACACGTGGGTTTGTGGGTAACAGTAAAATTATCATCCCGAGGAAAATACAGTTACCCGAGGCGTACTGTTACTCATAAACCCGTGTGTTATTTATTTTATTACCCCGAACAAAAATACTGTGATGATCTGAAATTGTCAACTAAATCTAACTGTAACAAAAATAAACCAAGAGTAACAATAACTAAACTGTCCTTACCTTTTAAGTTTTAAGTGTACTTTAGGCCTACTTGAGAAGTTTTCTTTTTCTTTTATTCTTTAAGCAAGTGATGATATCTACAAATCATAAACATACAATAAGCTAGGTTTTATTTAGAAAACAAAACACTAACCCATTTACACGGCTATGATCTGCGAAATCTGATCCTTCTGTTTCCTATGTCTGTTCACCATATCTGTAACGTTTCACTGATTAAGATTGTTAAATAATCCTAATCGTCTGCATGTTCCAGTTTGACACATAATCATTTACATTACAATAAAAATTTTTTTACTTCCGTTGAAAACGAATGTTCACTTTTTGACTATTCAACAAAAATATATTTTATACGCGAAAAGCACACCAGGGTGCAAACAACTAAATTTTATGAGTGTCACAGTTACTCCAGAGAAGAAATTGGTGTCCTATCGGGGTTTAACGTCGAAAATAAGAATGAATCGAGAAAAAAATGGCGGCCATTTTATTTCATTTTATTTAGAAAAAGGATCACGTGAACAGATTTTATACTGTTTAAAAATACTGTTACGTACAAAATTCTTAGTCATGTGGTACACTTGCATTAACAGTAAAAATAACTCACAGAGGCCTATGAGAAATTAGCATTACAAAAAAAGGGGTAATTAAGTCTAATTTACGTTATAAAGACCCTATCATCATATTATGAGTAACCAAGTTATTACTATTAGCAAATTTGAGAACTTGTATTTTTATCATGTTCTGATGTAGGGAGAAGTTAAATCACTATCTTAATTTATCTCACTTAATAGCGTATTACATGTATAGTAATAGATATGGGCTCTAGAAATTGTATAGGCAAATCCTAAAGAATTTGAAAATATATACCCTCTTGAAGGAGGTATGCACTTCATGATGTCCGTATTTGGAGGAATTTACTATATATACGGGGATGTGGGCCTGTTGATAGAATCAGATGTGCTCGCTAGGGTAACTGCTGAGCATATTTTTTCAGGAAAAGATTTTGACAGAGCTTCACGTGGTCTAATCTGGTTTATGAGGTCTTGAATCAAAGATTTTTTTAACGATTCCATACATGGACTGAAGAAAGATCAAAACCAATTCCGTCGGCAGCAATTTATAAACGATTTATTTATTCACTGTTTAACTGATGATTGTATTTATTATTTGGCTGGAGAAAAGTGTAAACGCGAATAAAAGCTGATGGCCAAATAAAGCTAATAAGAATAGCAAAATGTCGCATTCATTAAATTAAATAGTATTACCTATTACGTTTACAACAAACAAAATCTCGTTATAAGATATATTGAAAATCTGCACGATTCTTGTATATTTGAAAGACGAGATATTTTCCTCATAACACATACAAACTGACCGAACCTAAGCCTCTTGTTCGGTCCGTTCACTTTTGCTACTTGATTGAACAGTGCTAGAAGGTTAGAAGGTTGTCTGTGTCGTTTAGTATCTCGAGATGTAAAATGAAAACCGGCAATTAAAAATACTACATAGCTCGACGGAACAAAGACTTGCCATAGTAGAGACCATATGCAACGTTACTGCTCAAAAACAATTTGACATCGAGCCTTTAATGTATGATCAAGTTATATGTAAAATATGTATTGATATTTAAAATTGTGTTGGTTTTAATCTATTTGTCTAATGATCAATTTATCATAACGCCTATGGTATGACAAAATGTAAAGTGACATTCTGAGTGAGAGCTAGCACCGCTTAAATCCAAGAGTATGAGAGGTGATTCCGAATTTATTAAATTTACCTGCATTTTATGTTTTATTTTGTTTTTGCATCAGTAATACAGTTTTTGATAAATAATAACAGCATTAAATTATATTGAACATTGGACCTACCTTATAAAATGGCCTGTTCAAAGTCTGCAGGCTGACTGATCGGTTACTATAATACGTTAAGACTAACTGTGTTGTGCACAATTTCTTAAATAGCATATTAGGAATTTACTTTTTACCAAAAAAGTTCATTATAACTATCGTAGTATAACCTTTTATCTTCTGTTAGTCACAAAATGTCTACTCTTCTGTACACAATTAACAACATTAAAAAAGTCACGTGTTCAATGGCTATGATATGATCATGGAATGTGACTTATATTTGATATATTTGAATGATTATATATTGTATGATGATATATTTTGTACAAGTCTGAAATAAAGTTTCTGTTCTATTCTGTAAATAATTAACAAACTTATCATAAATTCACTTTACAATATTCAATTTTAAATAACAATGGAAAGGCTACAAATCAAAAGCAAAAGTCGTACACATCACCTAAATGCATTTCCTCTTAAAATTTAATCCAGTATTGTTTTTCAAAAGTCTAATGAACGTTTATTAGTTTTCGGCCATATATAACACTAATTTTTAACATGACAAGCACAGTTTTTCAATAATATTCTGATAAAATTCAGTCTTGTCATTAAATCATGACATTTTTGGCAAAGTGCTGCTTGCAACATATTATTCCCTGTAGAGCATTGCTGTCAAGATGAGCAAGTTGAATTAAAAAACATATTGCACATATATGTTTTGTTGAGCCGTATGTATTATGTTTTGAACATATCATTGATTTCAATAGTTTAAAGTGGACAGGTCTACAATAGCCATATTTTCCACAAGTATTCCAAATATTGACAAAAACAATAGAAATGTATCATATGGATATTCTGATAAATTATTGCTTGAAAATTTTCATAAAGTGCATAAACACTTTAAATATGATGGATAATTATATTCTGTTCTAGAACAATTTATTATCTGCTATATGAATATATGTAATATCGGGTCATGTATCTTACACTTGCCAACAACATTCAAATGTTATTTTATGGTTTGTTGTGCCTTATCTAAATACTACCAACATAGCTATTTATTGTATTACAGACCTTCCATAAGTTTAAGTTGTATTAATGAATGACGGAGTAAGTTAGCATGAGAGATGTTGCACTTGCACCACTGACTCGCATGAACAATCAGATATTGCATTTGGAGATGTTGCATAGACGTCAGTTTCCCCGTTCTATGGACAGCTTTTTAACATGTCCAGTCAAGGGCACTTACACATAGGACGTAGTTCGGTTCACAGGGTCTACTATGAACGACCATTTGTACGAGGGGTGATCCAAAAATTCGTGGACAATGTGTGTATCTCCATAACGTGACGTCCTATTGGATATTATTAATCAATGCTTTTTTAATAAATTGACCAAATTTTAAAACACAAATTGCATTTTTTATCTATATATGACAACATGAAAACATTAAGTATCAAAATCGCGGCGCAGCTTACTTTTTCTCTGTGATGTAAACGTTTTCATCTCATTTAAACACATGTAAAACCTGTGCAAACAAAGAAAATTGCGGAAACGTTATAATAACGTTGTTTTGATGTGTATGACGGCATTCTGTCAGTATAAGAAGGCATTTTGAAGTTGCGGTTATTTTACGCCCGTGCTTTAAAGGACAGGTGCTAAAAACAGCTTTATCAAAAATGGACGTCACGGATCCGGCAAAACTTCGGACAGTTATACAGTTCTGTGTAAATCTTGGAAAGACGCCTGGCGAGACAAAAACAATGATCGAAAGTGTGACAAATAAACCGTCAGTGTGTCGTTCTCAAGTTCTTGAGCAGAAGTACTAAGTCATTCACAATATTCGCCTGATCTTTCCCCGTGTGACCTCGCCTTGTTTTCCAGGTTAAAGAAAGAGTCGAAAGGGAAACGTTTTGACAATCTGGACGAGTTGAGAGGAGCCACCCAAAGCATACTGTCATCATTCAGCCAAGAATGGTATGCGAATACATGAGAGACTCGGTCCGCCGCTATGAAAAATGTGTGCGGGTTAAAGGGGAATACTTTGAAAAGTTATAAGGCAAAACGGTAACATAGATTACTTCCTATGGTAGCATAACGTCGTTTGTGACGTCGTAAGCTGCGCCGCGTTTTGTCATGTCTATGTATACAAACTGGTGCAAAATCGTTAATTCTTGTACAATCTTTACAATATTTTGAGAATTTGTCGACATATGCTCACTAAATAAGATACTAGAATTTCATATCATTTGCTTTATTACTTTTTGTTTTATGCAGCGTGTCCACGAATTTTTGGATCACCCCTCGTATTAGTGAGTGAGAGATCGAACCTTTGACGACTTAATTACTATTTTAACAAAAGCAGCTCCTTGTTTTCATTTCACCATGTCATGTGACGCATAATCTCTGATTGTGTTCAGACTATGATAACTGTTCAAACGTGTAACAGAAACCATAACCAATAACACATTTTTAAACAATAACAAAATTTATTTTTAAACGAACTACTTTATTAATAAAGAACATATTAATCATCCTGTCTGAACTTAATGAATGATTACATTTGGAACTTAATGAATGATTACATTTGGAAAATTCTTAATCTATAAAATATATCTACAAAAACAATTTTTGTTAGAATGTTCCAACAAATGTTTGAAGGTTGAATTTATTTCTCAAAACGACTAATGAGAATAATTTCGAATTTTATGATCAAAACATTTTATATAAAAGCACTTTTAGACACTTTTTGAGCAATGCGCCAGCTGGGCTTTTTTTCATATCAGACTTACTTCAGATAGTTTCAATACACATTTTATCATCAGTCAAATACTGTATATAAATAAATTTATTCTCTTGAGAAAACTAAAGAAATACAATGACATACCGTTTTATTTGTAAAGTGTAAAGGTCCATAGCACATTGTTTTATGGGAATTAAAAAGTGCCATTGTATAGGAGTAATTCATAAGATAGATAAGAGTCATAAGTTAGGATATTTCCTTTGAAACGCACAGTTATCTCAAGTTTGTTCCAGAAATAAGACTTTTTATGAAATCATAGGAAAATTCTAGGGCGAACTTTCACATATTAACTTATAACAGTGAATGTTATCCATTGCTTACAATATAGACATAAGGAGTCATCAGAATAATTAATCCAGCAATGACCCAAACACAGGTGCAAAAATTAGATTATATAAGTAATTGATTAGTTCTACAAATAACCATAAGATATTCATAGATAATTATTATACATATTGCAACAAAAGCCAATTCCGTGAATATTAAAGATCCCGTATGTGGTAATTAATGAAGTAACAACATAGTGATATTTTATATATGTATATACATGTAATTATTCTTCTAAAACAATTTTAAAACATTAAAGAATATGTAAAATATGTACTGCAAATGGTTATTCGCATTAGAAGTAATCATTTAAATCTATGCATTCTTTTCTTATTAAAAAATTTGGTTAAGACTTTATCGAAAAAAGATTTCTAATTACCTCCCTCTATTTAAATGAATTGTAAATTCGGTTATAGCTTTGTAAATAATGCTTTTTGGAACTTACAATACTGATAAATCTTCATTTGAGCATCATATTCATGATATAAAACCATAAAATTGAGTTACTAGATCTTTAAAGGCAGATCCAGTTAAGTTTACTTCTCTCAAATATTCTCATGATTTTTACTCCGTATTCTGTATTAACGTAACAAAAGTTAATAAAAAGTTAAATCAAATTAGATTACACTCGTGTGTGATGTAAATTTTCGTTGCTGTCTGATTATTTTTGTTTTATTTGACACTTGCACTATCAGAAGGAGTGAACTAAATCTCGTAATGAACGATATGCAAACACAGTCTTGAATTTTTAAATACATGTGTTAGATTTTTATTTCTGTAAATGACAAATTAGATCTCAGAATTCTGCATACGATTAGAAAGCTGCATATGTTTTGACGTCATTTTATATCGGTAAAATCCCAGGAGTCATAAATTTACCTTGCTTATCTGGATATTTCATTAAAACATTAAAAGACGACAAAATTTATATTACAACTTGTAAATTGCTTTAATTTGATAATTCCCCAACTAATGTCTTTTAAACCTCTTCAGTAATCTGCGTTTCCCCAGCCGCACCCCTGACAGCACAATAAATTACCATAAACATACACATCTATGGTATGAAGCCATAGTGAGCCAGTAAGTCTAATTCTGAATTCAAAATATATATAAATAGCGGTTTTATAGTTTCCATATACTTTTTAATCCAGCCATCAAGTTAAATGAAGAGAAATAAAACTATTTTTACTTGTTATAATGTACTGCGCACCTGTGAAATGCTTCTATAATTAATCAAATATGTGGCATAGTCCTCAATGAAAAAAGAATATTCATCTATTTTATTGAAAAGAAAATAAACTCAAGTCAGTTTATGTTATATTTCTGATTTTAATGATCGTTCAGCATGACATTATTGTTGTTGTGTGTGTATTTATTTCTATTGGCATTTTCTAGTTGGGGAGTTCTAATATTCCTACTTGAATAATGGTGAATAACCATTAGGATCGGTATTTTGATGTCATATCTGTGATATATAGGCTTCATAACCTCTGATCTCCTTTCAAAATTCCATTTTGTTTAGTTCTGCCCATTCTTTAAGAGCACAAGCATTCTATTACTTGGGGATTATACGCCGCTTTTCATGGAATGGCACTACTGTGTCATATTGAAGGTTCTATGATAAGCGCCATATTACCATGTGACACAGTAGTGCCATTCCATGAAAAGCGGCCAGGGGCATAGACGGCTGTTTGACAATATCGTTCGTTGCACAAGTGTATTAGGTTTAACACAGCGCGCGTTGGTTGGTTATATAATCCAGTTAAATCATTTATAATATTTGAAATTAAAATATATGCAATATTTCGAAAGAGTCGCCATTTTCATGCTCATTTAATGGTTTGCTCTTTCCCAATAAGGATTATTTTATTTCCTAATTAAGTATTAATAATTCAGTTATAAAGTTATTTTAATCTAAACTAAAATAAAACGTACGTTACAAAATTAGTACAGGTGTGTAAATGTCACAAAATGCCTGCTTAGCTCAACGGAACGCAATTTCTCTGTGACAAATGATCTCGAAAATTAAGGCATTTGTCACAATAGTAATTCGCCTCTCACCGCTGATTGAAAACATAAATATATTTAATACTGTAGTAGCTGGTTAATTGCAATTTTAACTCAAAATGTCCCTTTTAATTACCCGTAAATTACATCTCAAAATACACAAAGTTTAAAAAGAAATATATTACTTTCTGTCGCATTTCCCGAATAAAACACAACATTCCGCACAGATAAGAAGTATATTTAGACTTTTCTTTCTAAAATTGTAATTCTCTCTCGAGACTAAATACCTGTGTTACATATCAATTTAGGACAGTTGTTTTTAATGCACGCAACAATAAAATGTTGATACATTTTAAAGAGCATTCCTTAATTACTAAAATGGCATCTGTTTCTAGCAGCTGAAAAGCATCTTTTTCGAAAAGGGCTTCAGTATAAATATGCCGTTCATGCGAAGAAAAATCGGATTACTGCTCATTCAAAATCTAATAATTTGGTATCTACAAAATGTCTGGATTTAATTTTTTGTTAGTATCGATGCCATATTTTGCATTTGAGACTAACTAATTAATTAGTATATTGTAATACCCTGGTCCATAGTAACTTTAATAGAGTCAGATAGAACCTAACTTTAAAGCTTTATTGTATTTTTATTTCTTGTCTAATGTGTTTATAACTTGGTGGATAACAAGTTTATATCCATGGCTTTATACTTGCTAGGTATTTAACTTAAATCAGTTTATTGTGTGCATTAGTACCTATAAATGCAGAATAATATAATTTACTTCCTGGTTTAAGCTGCCATGTTTGTATACATCCTGTTGCATTGCATTGTGGGTAGTTGCTTAGCAGCTGCAGCTTCCTTTTATTGTTTACTTGTCAATGCAGAGATGTCAAGCAACTTTCATCAACAATTTAAAACTGTTAACCCCTTTAAAAGGAAATTTGAGGTTTTAATCTTTTGTATTAGTTATATTTTTATTAAATAAGACTAATAGTTATTGGTATGTTGGTAATTTTAATATTTAAATTCTCATTTGTTTCCAGTGACTGTGAGCTTCACAGTTCCACATTATTTTATGTGAAGCTGGGTTCTCATGATTTTATGTGAAGTTGGCAAACTTCACAAGTTGTGAAATGTGAACTTCCACATTTTTTTGTGTGAGGTTTGAGTAGTATATAAACTGCTGTGAGCTCATTTTCGAGGACACACACGCAAAACAACTTGCTTAGTACAAGTATAAACTTTGTTTGAGAAACAACAATCTTTAATGTACTTTAACTTATTTTGGTGAATATTTTCTACAAGTCTTTACATAGAATTAACATTTTGATAAGTAATATTTTAAGTAATTTTAAGCTGATAATTTTATTGATTAATAGTATAGCAGTTATACAAGGCTTACTGACAGTACTGAAAGGTTATTTAAGTTTATCTGCCTTATATGTCTGAATTTGTGACTTTGTTGAATGTAATCAAGTCTGAGAGAGAAAGTGACTGTTTTGTAAATGGAACAATAGTGATGTATTGTTGACATAAGTTGTTCTTGTATAAAATATAATTGCGATTGACTGTTGAAAGAGAAACGATATATGTGTTTATTAAATGAATAAATTGAAGTTTTAAGTTTTATCACAAGTCTTAGTTTTTCGATTGCATCACATGAATTATCACAAGAATTAGGGTTTTAAAAGGAAACCAACAGCTGGAAGCTGATCAAGATAGCTACCCATAACAGATATTGTCCATTATTACCCAAGGCTCGAGCTACCAATTGTGATCGACTGACGTCCGTGTCTCAATAGCGTAACAATATTTCATAATTATGCATGTGTGCAGTACAGTATTTTTTTCTTTTAACATGGTTTCTTTTGACATGTTTGTTCATTTAACATAGACAATTTTATAATTTAGTTATTTTATTGAAAATTACATCTGTTTGCATATTTATGAACAACAAGATACTAGTGTTTTATACTTATACAATTTCAGACTGAAATACTATCTAGTAAGTATTTCGGACTGATTGTACTAGATTGTTCTACAGTACAGAGCACTTCAATTTGGAGTACTTAAACTTAAAAATCTTATAGAAATTTATGTACAATTTGATGCATATCTTGTCTACTAACTTTTTTGCAAACTTTAGATCCTTACCTCGCTCCTTTAGTAGTAAATTAAATAATGATCAAAAACCGAATCAGATCGGGCTTAAACAGTTTGTCAATATGATCAGTATGTTTTATTATTTTCTGCCCGTTTTAAATACCCAAGTTTTATCGTGCAAGAAAGCTTTATGTTTGAAATAGCCGTGAGAAAAAAAAAACCCATCTGACTCGATATCAGGGTAACATTATCACGGAGAAATTACGTCTTGACCAAGGATCGAACCATCTACACCTGGGTTACAAATACAATGCTCTCCAACTTAGCGACCAGACCTTTGGCAAAAAGTACAAATACAGTAATTAAGAATTTTATTTTTACATGGAAGTCAAAATACGACTAAGTTTATATGTTGTTACTTTAATGACAGAAATTTGAAAATATGCGCTACTCTTTTCAGGGGCCTGTTTCTCGAAGCTCAGATAAATTTAATCGTCCGTTAAATCCACCAAATAAAATAGATAAATACAGAATCCCTTAAGAAAGCCCAACACGGCAAAATTGAAAATGTTGCAGGCTCGGTTTGATTGAGCCTGTTCATTTAAATGTAGCCGTTGTGTTAAATTGTTCTTAAAGTTAACTTTTATTATAACTGTCAACAGATACATCCGTCCATTGATAAAAGATTGCTGCCACCATGTTAGTTCCTGTTAGAAGAGATCGACAGTTTCGTTATACCACCATTGACATGACAATGGCCGATACTGAAATGGTTCAACGGTACAGGTTTAGTAACCAAGACGTAAATTACCATGCTATATCACCAATAAATCAAGTGTTGTTGGCAGTAAGATTTTTTTGCACCTGGTGCTACTTATGACACCTGGTGCTATGTATGAAGTGATTTGGGATACGTGTGGCTTTAGTAAGAGTACTGTATGAAGAGCGGTTGACAATATCTCAAAAACACAGTGAGTTACATTCATGAATATATAAGTTGGCCAAATACTGAAGAAAAATCAGAATTTCTTATCACTTTAATGATGTTGCCGGATTTCACAATGTAATTGAGGATTCAGGCGACGACTCCTTCGTGAATAGAAAAGGTTAGTCATAGAAGTTCTGAACGAGCTGTTTGTATTCCATTTTCCATCCATCTCGTTTGTGTATCATATTGCCGTTTAGGCGAAGTAAATTGGATTTTTACAAGCAAAACAATAAATATAAAACATTGATAACTGTCTAATAATTTGATATCTTCAAAAGGTCTTCATTAAGGAAATAGCCGTATTGTTGCTATATTTTACTGCATTATTATATCTTTCGTATGGGATATTAAATGGAAACAAATTGTTAACTACCAGAGAGAATATAAATTACTGTATTATTAAATATTGCATAATTATATGGTATCCGTATATGTTAAAGTATGAATAACCATATTCTATTAACTGATAAAAGGAAATGAAATATGAAAACAAAGATCAACGGGGAAGGTTGGCATTCCACGAACGCATCCCAAACAAAACCCATCAAACACAGGACCACAGGTAAGGAGCCCAACAGGATATCAAACAAAACGCCACACAATAATGTTTACTTGCTTTGACTTTGTGGGCCTATTATTCAATCATTTATTTCTTTTCTTTGAGTTCCTTATCAGTTGCAAATTATTTCCTATTATTCAATCATTTATTTGTTTTTTTTGGGGTTCCTTGTCAGTTACAAATTATTTATAATTTTGGCGATTGACCTGTCCGTGCTCTGTCTTGTGCCCTGTCCTGTTTTTGTTTGGTGTCCACCTGGGCTCATTGCAACTGGTTCTTGTTGCTGGGTCATATGGGGGTTGCGTTCATTGAACGCCGCCTTTCCTTGTTGTTCATCATATTTTGAAAATGCAAAACGTGCTTCATTTTTAACGATTAAATAACGGTTTTAGAGCAAGTTAAATGTTTATTACCGGGGTTCAGGTTTAATTTAACCGACCGTTACATTATTATACATTAAAAGAGCTAACCGACTGGTATTTAACAGTTAGTTTGAAACTAGTTGCTCAAATAAACAATATATGTTTGTAAAACATGTATGCCCCCTATCGGCAGCCAATTAGTCATGTGATCAGGTTATTATGCATGACTTCTGACACAGTGAACAAACAATTGATAAAGGTTTAATATCTAGTATGTACTGGTCATGACTAGTAACAAGGTAATAATTATTGTGACCCCATAGGTTGTGTGCAGCAAATTAAATTATTACAAATCTTACCAAATAATATATGCATAAATTTTATGAATCATGTAGGCCTCATTAATGACAGCCAAGTTGTTATATTACATCAGACCTTCAAATGTTTATACCAAAAGCATTTTTTAGTTTTAAA
>NW_026864032.1:0-52265 GCF_026571515.1 Ruditapes philippinarum
TCCCCATAAAAAAAAACTTAATTTACACGGGCCTACTGTCATTTTTATTTTTATGCTTTGCGTTTTAAACAAAAATATTTTGCAAATAAATTTCCTGAAATTGGGGCCCGGGGTTTCATTTTTTGGTCCGTGACAAAATTTTCATCCAGGGTGTGTAACAACAGGTAAATTTTTTACATATAAAACAAGAAACTTCAAATGACAACGTTTTGCCTATTCAAGGGGATGTAAAAAAAAGAGCCTTGAAAGAAAAATTTTCTAAGTCCAAAAAAAGGGGTTTTAAGGTCAAAATTTTGTTTGAGGGTTTTGGGCTTAGAAATGACCCCCTATTTTTGTATCAAAAAAGAGCAAGTTTCCAAACCCCCCTTTTAAGATCCAAAATTTCCCCAAAAAAAAAATTAAAAAATGGACTATGCCCAAAAAAATGAGGGGTTAAAAAAGGTTTCCAAATATTTTTTCCCAATTAAGCAATTTTAACAATGCAAAATTTCCCAAAATGGGGCAAGGCTTTTTCCAAAAAAAGGCCAGGAAAAGGGCCCGTTTAAAAAATAAAAATGGGTTAAAGTTTTCAAGTAAGGGACTGTATACCCAAAAACCCCGTCTGGGCCAAGGCATTTTTAAACGGGTTTTTTTTCTTTTCTATTTTGACTAGACTTTTCCGCTAATTTAATTGCAAACCCGGGCTCTTCCCTTTTGGGAAAATTTTGGATTCTAAATATAAAAATAAAATTCAAGCTCATAAAATTTATTGATTAAAAAAACAATTTTTTGTTTTAACATATTTCAACATATTATAGGAGAAATTAAAGGTTTCAAGGGGCAAAAAAAACAATCCAATGTGAAAACATAAAAAACTTGTTTTAAATTCGTAAAAATCTTTCTAATTTAAAAAATTTCATAATTGAATTTTAGAAAAAATCATCATTACTTTTTAGATTTAGGGCAAAATAATAATAATACATGAACCCGTTTATCCCATTTAAATGTTAAAAAAATCGCCATTTTTTCGGCCCTTTACTCTGAAACCCCGTTTATTGCTTGTTTTATACAGAAATGGGGGTTTTTAATATTAAAACTGAAAAAGAAGTAGGGGCCGTGGCAAAAAATCTTTTTTTTTCAAACCCCCCTATAACCATTTTTATTTGGGGGGGGTTTGTAGGGTTTTTAAACGATTCAATATTTTCAACACTATAATTCCCGATTTTTACCTTTTCCCAAACAAAAAAAAAAATACGATAAGATTCCCCGTTAAGTTAAAAAAAAAAAATTTTTTTTTGGCAAAATTTTTTTTTTAATTTAAAAATAATATATCCCAAAAAGTGATTTTTTTCGCTCAATAAAACACGTTTGGAATTGATGCACGGAATTTTACAGACGGTAGCCCCCAAATGATACAATGATTTTTACTGAACGACAAAAAAGTGATTTATTTTAGCGATTTAAAAACCCAATTTTTTAATATTGGGTTTTAACACGACTCAAAAAAAATACAGCGCCCCACCGAATTTTAGCTTTAAAAGGGGGCCTATTTTTTCCTAAATTATTTTCAGGGGCGTTTATTTACAAATCTTCTATACGCCCTTTTTAAAAAAAAAAGTGTAACATTTTTTTAATTTCATATACAATAATTTTTTGAAATAAATAATAATTTAAATTAAACAGAAAATAAACCCTTTTTAAAATTTGTTTAAAATCAAAATACATACATCTAAAAAAATTTAAGAATTTTTTTTATCGGAAGTAAAATACCGTTTAAAAGGTGGGGGATCTTTAGGGAAACCCTGGAGTTTTTACGGGGCCAAACCCAAAAGGAGGGCCCCTTTAATCTTCCCCCCCGCATTTGGGGACTCGTCAACCCTTTGGGGCCCGGGGGGGGCTGGCTCCCAAAACCCCTACCCATTTACTTTTTTGGGGCCCTGCCCAATTTTCCCTTTCCCTTTCCTCATGCCCCATTCCCCAGAAAACCCGCCCTTTTCTCTGAACGGCTTAAATTTAATTTATTTCTTTTTTTTTTGAAATGTTTCCCTGGATTTTTTAAAAAGGGGTTTTCATTTTAAAATTTTTTGATTTTTTTTTTTTCAATTTTTAAGAGTTCAATTTACTGGAAATTTTCCCCTTTTGGAAACAGACGGGTTTTCCAGTTTTTTATCCAAAGTTTTCAACCCCCCCTTTTCCCCTGTAATAGCAGCTTTTTGTTTATTTGGGAATGCCAGTCTATCCCCTTTTTTCCTGATAAAGGGAATTTTAAAAATTTAAAAAAAATAAAGGATATTAAAGAAATTTGGTTTAATACAAAATTTTTGAAAAAGTTTAATAAAATCATATTTTGCATTTTTATATTTCACTGAAACAAAAATTTAAAAATTTTTTTTACACTACACAAAGTTTAAGTTTTCCCCTAGTATTTATAAGTCCCCAAAAAACAAACAACAAAAAAGCTCATTTAAGGTTTACATTGTATTTGGGTCAATTTTAAATTTTTAATCGAGATTCGTAATTTGGCCAATGACATTGTAAACCCCCAAAAAAATTTTTTTCCCGCCCTATTTTAATTTTTTTTTCCCTATTTAAAAAAAAAAGTTAAAAATATTTAAACAATCAATCCCTCATCTTCTTTAAATTTAAATTTGTTTAACACATTGATTTTTGCTTTGGGTTGAAAAACAAGGGCGAGTTTTTATTTTAAACAATACAATTTTAAGTTTAAGGGCTTTTAAAATTTTGGGCCCAAGGGAAACCTAAACAGGGCCCAACCCATGATCTCTGGTTTAGAAACAAACCCCACTCCTCTTATCAGTTTTTTTTATTTTAGACACAAAAAAACAAAAATGGTTTTTTATCAAATATAGTCCCTTTAAACCCCTGTTTTGTTACTTTATTCTCAAAAAAGCCTGCATTTTTTTTCTTTTTTGCGGGCGCCTCCCTTTTAAATTTTTTTAAAAAAATCTTTTCCCTTTACTTTTGTTTTTGAAGAAAAAAGAATCCCAGGTGAACTTTACCTTGGCCCCTTTTATCTTTAAAATATTTAATAAAAAATTAAAAAAAAATTTAAATTTTAAACTTTGATTAACAGGGAAAAATGAAAAATTTTTATTAATGTGAAATTTTTATTAAAAAGATAAATACAAGGGAAAAATATACCCTTTTTAAAAAATTTTTTTATAACGTTTAAGAACATGTGCCAGAAAAATAATTTTATAAAGTTTCATCAGTGGAAAATCAAAAACGTTACACCCTTAACTGAGTGATATCTTTCAATGTTTACTGTGAACTACGCTCTCCCTCCTGACAAAATCTGGCACTGATCAAATAATATATTAAGTGGGCCATATATATCAAAACTTTTGAAGACCTGAAAAAGTTAAATAATACCAAATTTCAAGCTACAAAGGAAACATAAAAACTTGGATGAATCATTCACTTGGTAACTCAACCATTTGTAGTTTTTCTTTCACCTCTACTGTGTGATACATTTGGCTCTGCCTGTGTCTGGTCGTCTTGTTCGAGGTCTTTCCCTCTGTCTGGTGTATCAAAATTTGCTGGGAGGAAAACTGAAAAAAAAAAAAGACTTATATATATACTGGTTGCACGGCATATCACTTAACGTTTCGCCCCAACCCAAATACAGTAGGGCAATGTGCTTTACTATTTTTTCTGTGGCTTCAAAAAAAAAAAAAAACAAAAAAAAAAAAAAAAAGGTGGGGGGGGGGAAAACCAAAAAAAAAAAAAAAAAAAAAGGGGGGGCCTTGGGAAATGGGGGGGGGGGGGGGGGGGAAAAAAAAAGTTTCTTAGTTCAATAAGACCCAAATAATTTTAGGCCCTGACAGATGGGCCCGAAAGTAAAGACTTTTTAATTTTTCCCCAAAGGGGAAATTCTTTTCCCCCCCATTTCCCTTTTAGGTAGTTAGAAATACCAACTTGGGGAAAAAAAACTTAATAAATAAATGTGACACCCTTGGGCTAGGTGGGAAAACAATAGCGTCGCTATCCTTGAATAGTAGTGATGTTCCGAATAGTTGAGTTAAAAAACTTTTGTAACTCACAAGTAATATTTTACACAATATAAAAAGATTTTGATATTTTATTTTTTTTTTTTTTTTTTTTTTTTTTTTTTCCCATCCTTAACTTAATATTTCATATATAATATTTAAAGAAGAAAACCATGAGTAAACCTCAAAGCTAGTTACATGTAAAGATTATGCAGGCCTGGCCTGGCTCATTACTGTTGGCAAACGCTATTTTTTCAAATTCCCAGCAGGTAAAGACCAGTGTTTTTTTTCTACTTGATTGGGTAGAGGCCTGCCTATTCATTTTTGGAACAATTATTGCTAAATTGCTAATTTGGGAAAAAATGCTAGGGTAGTTAAGATTTTTGGGAAACTGCATGAATTTATAAAAAATTTAAATTGGGAAGAGGCCTTTTATAGGCATCTGTTATATAAGGAGGAAAATCACTGGGAAAGACATGTATAAATTAAACTTATTACACACAAGGGTTGACAGTTCGCCGTCTTTTTAGAGTACTCATCCCCAAAACCCCCAATTTTAAACCAAAAACATTTTTTTCAAGTGCCAAAATATTTAGATGGGCCTTCAAACTTTGGGAAATCGGGGTAAAAAATTTCTCAATGTCTTTTTAAGCCCCCCAAATCAGGGCATTTAATTGGTTAAAAAACATTTAATTTTTTCAAAGAAATTTTTGCAAAACAAAAAAAAAAATTTACTTTAACTTTAAAAATTAATGTTTAAAAACCATTATTTGTGACCTACAAAACATAGAAGGAAAAGTGGGCAAAAAATTCAGTAAATACAAAAGTTGGGGTTTTTTTTCATTTAAAGGTTTTTAATTTTCTTTCCCCGTTAGATTTTTAAATAAAAACATTTAAATTTTCCAATATAGTTTTAAAGTGACAAAAAATAAGGTTTTAAAAACCAAGGAACAGGCCCCAACAAAGGGGAGTGGAAATACCTGGATCCGGGGGCCCCCGACCCCTATCCGGGGGTTTTTCCCAACACGTTTATGAACTTTAAATAGCCGGATTAAAGGGGAAACCTTTGGGCGAAAATTAGGGGGAAATGATTTTCCCTTAGGGAAAAAAAGGAGAAGTTTAAAAATTTTGGGGGAAGGGCATCAAAATTTGAGTTATACTTGGATTTTTTTTTTAATTTTATTCACAAAAAAATACATGTACACCTTTTTATGACATCATATAAATTTTACATGTAATGGGATGAAAAAAAAAACAAAATTTTATTTTTAAAATCGCCGATGATAATTTAAAGAAGATTAGTTTCTCAATGCCCCTTTCGAAAACTTCCCCCCCTGACGTAGGGGGAACCCCCTAGTAGTAAAGCGGATTCCGCCCTTTGAAATAGAGTTGAAATTGCTTTTTAGGGGGGACCTTTAACGGGAAAATTTGGGGCGAAATATTTAAATGAGCAATGTGGAATCCGCCTATCAGACGGAAACCTCCTTTAGCCTCATTAAAATTCGCTTAAAGTCTGGCTATGGTCAGCGGATCCGCCTACCTTAAAGGCAAATTCCGCTACCTAGGCGATTCCGCCTACCTTAGCGATCCGCCTACTAAGCGGATTCCGCAGGAAAAATCTAGGCGGAAAAAATTCCGCCTTGTAACAAATAAAAAAATTTAATTGTCATGTAATAAGGGTATAATATTTTAATAAACTAATATATAAAAATTAATTTATTCATTTCAAATAATATTTCTAGATCTTAACAAACATTATTCTATTGCACAAATACAAAAATAAATAAATGTCTACCAAGCTGAGAAATATAAAACAAAAATTTATTTAAGATAACTGTTTGTTTTTTTCCAAATAAGTATCCATGTTGTAATATGATAAATCAGTCCTTTTCAGAGCAGTCTTTCAAATGGGTTCCCCTGTGGGAAACCCCAAATACCAACAATTTTAAAACCGTGACCCCAAATGAAAAATTTTGTATAAAAAAATTATTTTTGTTTTTTTCAAAAAGATTGGTTTTAAATTAAACAGTAATTAAAAAAAATCAAAAATTTTAAAGCACAGGGAAAGTAAAATTTTTTTTTAGGGAATTTGTAAAAATTTTTATTTTTGGGAACTTTCCAGTTAATAAATTTTGAATTTTTAAAATTTTTTTTCAAGCTCAAAGTTTTAAATTTTTTTAAATATTTTCATAAATTAAAGTTAACAAATGTAAAAATCTATATTAGCAAGCAAAATTTTTTATAAAATTTTTTTATAAAAAATCATTGAAAAATTATTTGCATTCTACTGGTTAAATGACTGCTACATCAGAATTGATCATGAATCTTTATTAGAACTTTTGCTTTAAATTGACAACTGTTGAATTTAACTAGTGAAAGTAATACATGCATTTAAGTATTTTACAAACCTTTAAGATAAATAATATTGTAATTAAGTAAGTAAATCTTTAATATACAAAAAATTAAATCTATACAATCATTTTGTTTAAATGGAAATAATATACTACATTGAAAGTTGTTTAACTAAGATTGAAAATTGTTCAAATCAATGATTATTATTTATTTCATTATTTTTATCAGTTATCTAACCTTATTGAATAACAAAACTAACCATCAATTATTTCTGTTATCAACTCAATTTTCTTCTTCTTCATCATCATTATAATTTGAAACTTCTATGGTACCTGTGGGCATTGTAGTTTTCCTGTAAAAAAAAAAAAAATCACTACTGAATACATATATTATATTAAATTGAGTAATCAAAATGCTTTTCTGATAGTAAAAAAGTTTCAAGTACTCAGTTAATATAAACCCATAATTTACTGAAATATCCCAAGAATGTAAATGTTTATTAATGAAAAATCATGACCAGGAATGAAATTTATTGGTAAAAAGGGCGCAGATTTGAAAATTCCCACTCAATAACACTAAGTGAAAAAGATTTAAACACCAGCTCATATGTAAATTTATGAAGAAAAACTAAAATAAAAAGTGTAAATCATTTACAAGGTAATTTGAAAAGACTGGTTGTATGAAAATAGTGTAAATAACTTACCATTATTCCATTGAACTTAGTAAAATTTCCATTTCCATCTGAATGAAGAACTCATTTTAATGTCCCATTATAATTATTAAAGTTCACATTTTTTAAGTTGTTTCATCTAAATGGCACTTAAGTCACATGTTTAACTCTACTCCTAATGTTATAAGCACTGAGGTCCAAATGAACTTCCTGAGTAATATTGAATTTTCTGAGATCAGATCCTGATACCGAGACTTGTTCAGGATATTAGATTACATGTTGTAAACCCCACTTATCTCACACTTTCCTTTATATTAGATAGGTGAGTTTACACTGGGCTATTATGTAAACAGCAGGGAGAAAGTAATTAGTTGCACTTGACCAACCACTCACTCTGACCAGTTACAAATGTTATGGCATGCTACAGTATGTGTAACAACAGTCTACAATTAATACTCATCATGGGAGACCATGATTATGCTATCAATAACTATTGCACAAGATAGTTAATGTTTAATTAAAAGAAGGGATATACTGAATGTGCAAATGAATTAAAAATTAGACATAAATAAAACAAATTAACAAGTGATTGAAAGAAAAAAAAAACAATTAGTCATTATAGACAATATATAAGGTTGACATTATATTTGATTGTAATTGTTCACAGTTGTTAAGAAATGTAAATTTTGTGTAACTTTCATAATAATTATTTAAAATACTGACTTTATCTTAGTGTAATTGTGTTGAAAACTTTTATTAAAAATTTGTATGATTTCCTCTCTCATTTTGATTTTGGGTGATTTTCTTTTTTTTACTGTCACATCATGCAGATGCCACATTGTGGTGTTCTCTAATTTTTGACATGGCATTAATTAATAATTTTGAGAAAGTAACAAGATTTGAATAACAGTAATTAAAAAATTTGATAAAGTTATAAGAATCTTAAAAACAGAATGTATTAGACAGGCAGATAAAAACTAATTGCAAGAAATGTTATCATTTTAATCCCATTATATTATATAAATGCTTATTAGTTGAGTGAAATGATTTTTATAAAACATTTTAAAGTTTTTTGTGCTTAAAAAATATTCACTACTTTTTATTTCCCAGACTGCTTTAATCACCAGAATTTTCTAAGTCCAAATTTTCAAAGAAGCTTCGCAAGCTAATGTGACAAAAATTGTTCTTGTAAGCTTAGTGCGCAAGTTAAAGAATTCTGTATGAAATTTAACTGGCAAGCTTACAGCAAGCAATAAATAGCCAATGTAAGCTTGCATCAAGCTTACCGCAAGCTTTTCTTTTGGTTTGGGAGGGTGGTCACAATCGACACAAAATGGTGTCAAATAAGACAAGTTTCAGTGATAAGAATTAAATACTGTTATTCAACTGACACACATTTTAATACTCAAAAGCTAATACTAACAGTCACTGTAAAAATCAGGCCTACCATTAAACAATAATGGAAATACTTATGTAAAAATAATGATTAAATCATTAGAATATGTAAATATACATAATTATGTTATTTTTTGTTTGACAGTGTGTACTAATATTCAAAATATGATGAAGTCAGAAATTCCGCTTTAAATAGAGTTTGGCCGCATAACACACAAGGTTTCCTTGAATGACTAAGTCGAAGTTTACGCCTAAGAAAATAAGACTAAGTTGAATTTTTCGCCTAAGACTTTACATTTATCCTTTCTGCCTAAGCTCTAGGCGGAATCTGTTTGAGAATTTAGGCGGAAATTTCAGAAACTTAGGCGGACTTTGCTAGAAATTCCATGTCCGCCTTAACCTAGCAGGAAAATGTGGATTTTCTCAATATTTTAGATGGAATCCGCCTTATATAAGGCGGATTCCGTCTTACTTTTTCGTACGGGTAAGTTTATTTAAGCATTTGATTTACATCAACACAACATTTTTTAATTTTTTTTTTTAGGTTCAACTGTTTCTGACTCTAACTTTTAAATGCAATTTATTAAGAAGAAAAGTTCTTTAATTCATAACAATTATCCAAATTCTATCAATTTACATCAGTTTTAATGATGAATATTACTATCATAAGTGTAATGGTGATAACAAACGTATATGGGATATATTGTAAATCAAACAGGACATATATGGGAACTAGTAAATCAAACAGGACATATAGTGGAACTAGTAAATCAAAAAGGACATATAGGGGAACTAGTAAATCAAACAGGACATATAGGGGAAATTGTAAATCAAACAAAATGTTTAGGGAATACTGTAAATACAGGGGATATTGTAAATAAGACACAAATATACCTTTGAGGTAACTTAATTATCAATTAGCTTGCTTTTTCATGTTTTTATCATCTGCTGCATTCATATCAGGGTCTTTCACAGCTTTAATTTACCATAATTATAATCAATGCGCTATTTTTAGCGATGTCGATTTCCAAGTGTGAATTCCAAATGTCGCTATGGCCGCGCTTCAGCACGTGTGCTAATTACGTCAGATTACACAATTAAATCTGCCTCCAGGCAGTATTATCGAGTGGAGGAATATACATGTCAGACATTTCATAGAGATTTTAGGGCGACTAGAATTTTGCTTTTCAGATCATATAGGGCGAAGTGAAAATATTTATGGCGAAGTTTTCGCCTGACTTCGCCCTGAACACAGTCCCTGAATTAAACAGTTAAAGAATTCTGCTGTAGATTTTTTACCTTCTTGTGGAGTGCTGCTTAAATTGTCAGACCCTTAGTCTGTTTAACTTGATGTGAATGGTTTGACCCATTTTCACTGACTTTCAACAATTGGAAAATATATTGCCTATACAAAATTATCGATACCATACAACAACTTTATTCCTCTCAAGACATACACAATATATACATGACAACTTGATGTAAATAATACAATACAGTAGATATAAATATCTTGATGTTTCTTTGACAAGTCCAAACTGTTTGACTTATTGTCCCAATGAAACAGGAATTTTATTTTGTTCCATATCACAGGGTGAGAAAAATGTGCAGCCTGACCGGAACTCGAACCCAGAATCCTCAGAATACCATACTGCAGCTCTATTGACTGAGCCATCCGACCCCTTACACATCCTCTCCCCTAAATGGTCAGGGCTTTTTTTCACAGGTTGGGGAAGCAGCCCTGTCCTCAATTTTGGAGGAAAATTACACGGTATATTTGCAAAAAGGAGAAGAAAAACTTGATGTAAATTCAATTTTTGGGGAAAACTGCATGATTTTAAAGAATTTTTCTTTGGGGAAGCAGCCCTTTACCGGCCCCTGGTATAGAAGGAAAAAAAGCCCTGATGGTGAACAGTTCTGAACAGTGAAATACTCCCCGCTACATTGAAATTCGTCCTCAAATTTCTCAGTTTTACAGAGCAATGCTAATTAAACTCGAGCTACCCAGTCACGGTCCACAGTGTTGGTCACCAAATGTCACAGGATGAGAAAAAATGCAGCCTGACCAGGACTTGAACTGGCAATCTCTTGGATTAGACCCCTATATATATTTCAGAAGTAAAACCTGTATATAATACACTAAATAAAACGGAATGAACCTTATATATACTCCTGGTTTAGACCCCGGGGTCTATCCCTTGAACCCAGGACCCTTGGAAAACCATACCCGTGCTCTACTTACTGAGCTATCTGGCTGCTTACACATTCTCTCACCTAAACAGTGAACACTTCTGAACCTTACATCTACAGTTACTTCACTTCTCTGTGTACAACATTACTTGTGATTTTTTTCCCAAAGCTTTTAGGGTCTGTCAAATAATTTGTAACATACCTCTGTGTATTTCTCTTCATCCAGAACATTGACTTTCTTTTTCTCTGGTCCAAGACTTCCTTTTGGCTTGGCTACCACCAATGCCTTGCTACAAACTTTAACTAAGTCCATTTTGTAAAAATTATTTCTCAAATAATGATGGACAAACGTACAGGAAATCTCCTAGTCATTGAAACGTTTGTTGATGTTTGATGCAAGCGTCTGGGAGATTTTACGGAATTTGGACTTGCAAGGTTCGTTGACATTTTTTAACATCCTAAAAGCTTGCCAGATTTTGGAATACACTTGAAATTATAAATTATTCTTACGCTTTCCAGTGGCTGTTTTCAATTATCAAAGGCGATTCACTGATAAAAGATATTTGTAAGGTCCCATTGGCTTAGTAATCGGACAAATATTTTCGGATATGTAAATATTAATCATAATTAAAATAAATAAAGGCTTCTTGAAATTGACACTATGTTTTAGACGGCAAAAAAATCATTTTATGCATAATTATGGTCTGCTTATCAATCGGTTTTTATTTGGTTTATTTACAATTTAATTTTTGTTTAATTGACATTATGCCGCCTGTCAATCAAGCTGGCAGGGGTCTAGTCCAACTACATGTAATTGTACTGCGCGACCAGATATTGTGCTATTTTCGTGTCTGGGCAATATCTCGCCTCTACGTACAACATAAGAAGTACCTTTTCTGTGTAGTCCTATAAATATGACGTCGCTTTGAGATATTTTTGCTTCTGGGCAAAGCAACGTCATATCGAAATTGCTCAAAAACCCATAGCATGTTCCGCCAGAAAATCGGGCGGAACGAAAAACAATGAAGACAGCGTGTATTTACATAATTTTTGACCTATTTATGAACAAAACTAAAAAATAAATACCTTTTGTCAAAATAATTAAACTGTCACATCCGAAAAATCATGATTAAATCCTCTAATGTATTTCAATTCCTTTTACAGCCGATAAACAAATGGCGGCCGTAAAGTGCGCGAAATCTGATTGGCTAATTCAAATGCAAGCGTTTAACTGAGTCAGAACAATCTAACGGAATTTTTTTTAACGAAATAATTGCCCATGCACCGTCAGTGTGTTCGAATATATTTTTCCGTTCAAAAATTTGGAATCAATCTGTAAAGCACCTTGCTTAACCAGTATGGCTGATAGACAAAAATAGATTGATGTTTATATTTTATTTTAAATTGATAAGTACATCGTTTGAAAGTTTTTGTGTATGATTGAGCATGAAATTGAAAGAAAATATGATAAGCTTTTGAATAAAGCTTGAAAGGCAAGACAATAGACATTTTTGGAATTTTTTATGATGCTATGCGTTTTTGAGCAATAACTATTAGACGTCAGGCTTGACCGACAAAAACTATAACAAGCCTGTAACGTCTAATATATTGGACTACTTTTCTGTGGTGAAATTTGCACCAGAACGAAAATATTTCAGAATCAAGCTTTGGGCACGTCAATATATTTTGACTAGCAGGGGTCTTACAGATAAGCCAGTAGGCGATCGTTATCAGTTTCACACTTAGATGTCTACCATTTTCCTTAGACAAGCTATTTGTATATGACAATGGTGCAGCAGTATTTATATTGAAATTATTTTCAGAGCAACAGATAAGGTGCGTATTTGCGTATTTACGCAATTAATTTTATAAAATACGCAATTGATTTTTTAAGAATGCGTATCAAAACCCATTAAAAAAAATAAAATACGCAATTGTCTTAAAAACCCGTGCGTATTGTCATTTTCATCACCGCAAAATTAATCTGTCGTACACTCGTAGTTTTGGACAAATTATATCGATATGTATGATATCCGAATATTCCCGAATCAATGCTTTAGCTAATCAACGGTCTCCGGTCTTCGACGGTCCCCGGTCTCCAAAGACAGACTAAGCATGAGACTGTCGATTTGTCTACTCAGGTTGACGGTCTTTACAGACCGACAGAGACCGTTGATTTTGCGAAGACCGTCAATAAGTAGGTGCCAGCTGTATCAATAGACGCTTTGAAAAGCAATATGGCGTCGAACAAAAGGGAAAATGATTTGAAACAAAACAGTTGCAAATAATCAAAAATCAGTCAGAAAACGAACTTGTTAAAAATATTATGAAATGTAACATAAGCATTTTATTTTTAAAAAAAAAAACAATTGTGAAAAGTTCTAGTAAATTGTTAATCCTATTTTCTTTTTAAAACAGTTAAGATATCTAAATTTAATTTTATTGATATTGAAACCATAAAATTCATATCTTCATAATTGAATACCCAATTGATCTTGAAATCATAGGGTATCGAGTTTTGGAATACCCAATTACATGGAGCCAATACCCAATTCCAAAGGAAATGATGGAGTAATACCCAATTCACTTTTAAAGCTTATTCTGTTGCTCTGTTATTTTGATTTTTTGTCAATTTAAAGCTATTAAAGGGGTATATCTAAATTACAAAATATCCTGACATATTGACAGATGGAGTCAGTTAGTTCATTTTACAAAGACAAAAATATCAGTAACTTTCTATATATTAAGATAATAAGTTATATAGCAGGTACGAAAGTTAAAACTGGCTATACCACATTGCAATAAACAAGGAAAAAATTTAAACAAATACTCTACTCCTTAATTCCTTCATTACAATTATGTCTATTCATAATCACATAATATATTATAAGGTCTCAGAATATCCAGATGATATGTCATTTTTTGTTCGTTTATAACATACAAGGCCGTCGTCTACGGTCCAGCCGGTTTAGTCCAAAATGCCTGGTCCTTAACGGGTAAAAAAACAACAACAAAAATTGAAATAAAATAAAATAAAAACATGGGTCACTGATTAGCAATTTGACACAATAACTGGCCCCTTATGCAAGCTATACAAACATGACGCTTAAACAGCTGGACACTGTTAATTGACCAGGTACATGTAGGGGTACTACGAAGTCAAGTGTGAAGTTATCTCAGTTGGCATAAATTGACATCGACATGGCCTCGGACAGTTTATATTATGTATATTATTCATTTTTATTGTGATGTATATGTTGTACATGTGATGAGACGAAAATAAACTATTTAAATTTGAATTCAATTGTATATTTAAAATATAACATCAAAATTCTTTAAATTCTAGTATTGCTATTCACATAACAAATAGTTTAAAATATCAAGATATCATGACATGTGACACAGTTCCATCAGAACCAAATCAACCAATATTATTTTGTTTCAAAAACGAACGACGGCAATGTGTTTTGGAAAAATTCTCATAATTGAGACAATGAGCTATTGATTATCAAACTTAAATCATTGTGAACACAATCTGCGTATGGAATCATTGTGAACACCATTTGGGTACTACTGTTCTTGAATGTAATTTTTCTTTATTTGTTTATTTATAATCATCAGATAAAATTGCAACTGACGAAATATAACAACACCAATTATTGTTTATTTTTCATTTTTGTCAATATTATTTATTCATATTACGTGTACAATTGTCCGTACGTTATGCGATGAGTAGTCATACTTACAACGCACAGATCTTTGTAAAAAATGACTGACATATGCCAAAATAACATGTTCTAGCAACAGACTGTAAACTGTGCCAAATACACGGGAAAACGCTTCAGAGAGCATCCTAGAATAAAAAATTTCCAGGGGCACATGCCCCGGTACACCCCCTAGAACCACTGAATTGGCCGCACGAATCATAAAATCGTGACGACGGGCCTGACATAGTGTCAATAAAATGCTGCAGTAGAAAAAAGTACTTGCAAATAAATTGAGAAAATATGCAATAAATAATTTAGGCAAAATTATCCTACCTAAATATTTCTATTAAAGCTCAATGAATTTAGATTAAATATTTAAATACATCTGCTTCAATAAAATCATATCTGATCACGGTTTTAATTTAAAGCCGAGGTCTGGTATATGCGAAACCTTATATTGAAGTGAATAATATTGCATTTTTATCAAGATAATATCTAATGTACAAATATACATATAATCTTATATCATACAACAAAGTTTACGCAAGGGCAATTTTCTCATTTAATTTTGACAATTTATGCACAAACTTAATGCATTACATACAAGTGATTTCACACATAAAACCCAAAAAACATTTGTAAATGTTTCTGTTTCATTGATTTGTAGGATTTATTTCATTTGTGAGTTTAAAATTTCTTAATGTTTGATATTTACTGATTATTTATATTTAAAGATTAAATGTTTAGTTTTTTTATGCCAACTTATGTAAACTGTATGTCTTTTGTTGTAGAAATGGTCAAAGGCATTTAAATGCCCAGATTTGCCAATCAAAATAAATAAAATGAAATGATATAATTTACTATTATATAGTTTCTTGCTACAACCCATTTTAACTATCTTTGAATTTGTAAAACTAAAATGATATTTTGTCAGTAACATCTTCCTTGAAGGTCAGCGAGCAATATAACAAGATCTTTGCCAAACGTTTTATCATACAATTAATGCGTGAATGCAGTTATTTGTTACTTTATTAAATATCATAAAACATTGAACTATTCAATTAAAACATTAAAATTTTATACATGTATATAGCAAATTATATAAGGTAAATTCATTAGTCACTTAAGTGGCATGACAGTATTGCGTAAATGTTGGTACCGTCTTTTGTCTAAGGTTCTGAATGACCGGGTCACATGAATCAGTGGGCGGACCAATCTCTTCTCTGGCATAATGTCAATTAATTATCATTTTAAAACATTTGATATTAAAGTCTATTAGTATAGCAGAAGACTGCATGTGTTCAATTATGTGTATGAAAATGTTTAAAAGCTGTGTTACATTTAATCATACAGGTTGTTGAATTTATTCCAGACATCGTCAACATGGAAACCAAAGATGTAGATGCAATATTTACATCAAAAACGGAGAAGACGTTCCAGTTTGACGAACAGCTGCCAAGTCTGCCTGTTCCCACATTACAACATACACTTGATAGATACCTTGACTCTGGTTAGCATTTTATGACACTAAATTGTGTCTTATTTAGTTCTAAATTATCTAACAAAATTTTAGGTGTTTAAATCAATTGATGTGAAAACAACTTAAAACATAAAAGTCTTGAGACTTTGAATAATTTGAACTGTTTAATGCAGCCATCTGATTCTGACATTATGTGATATATGTTTTTTGTAGCATATTTAAGCCTTGTCCAAAAGAAAAAAGGTTAATATTAAAAGGTTAATATTAGTAAATGTAGTTCAATGCTGTATTGGGGTTTTAGACTTGTATTTGTAGTCAGACAGTGTTTCTACTAGACCACTGGACCTTCTCGTTTACCATTAAACCTATGAACAGAGATCATGGAAAGGAGAGACCAAATATGGCCTTAAGGACAAGTGGTTTTTATTTAGAGGTTATGCTGTTCTATATAATCAATGACAGGTTGTCAAAAAGTGTTATCTACTTACAGGTTGATCTTTATTTAAAGGTGGTCTTTAACACCGGTTTTACTGTATTGTCAATAAAGTATCAGAACTAAACTGAATTGTACAATTTTGCTTTACTGGATGACTAGAAGCTTGTACCACAAATTCGCTAATTGTGAATTAATATTGAATCGAACCTTGAAAATTGAGGACATATTGGTGTCGTGATACTCAATTACAGCCCAGTGCCACAAATTGAATACATTGTTTTTATATCTCTTAGTTAAACCACATGTCAGTGATGATGAGTATAGGCAAACAGAATTCATTGTGCAACAGCTTTTGCTTCTGGTGTAAGGAAAGAGCTCCATACGGAAATCTGCCTTGATAAACGCCAGGACAGAGCAAAAACTGGGTAAGTTTACCTCTGTCAGTAATATTTGTAAATGTCATTTTATTTTAATAACAAACTCATTCAAATGCTGATGAGAACCCTGACTGTCTCGTAGACAATCCCCGCTTGAATATTTAATTCTGTTTCAAAAAATTGTAAGAGTGTTGCACTATTCTCTTAATGGGCAAAACATTACCTCAACACTTCTGTATTTAAGCTGTCCTTTCTTCTCTAATAAACAACAAATACGCGTTTCACAATCGTTCAGTTGGATTTTTTTGTTGCTTAAGTTCTGTTCTTAAAGTAAGTTAGATTTTCAAATTTGCCACATAGTTGCCATTGACTGGGTTTAATGCCACAGTCATCAGTTACTCAGGCTCTTCAGGAGGGAGTGCATTGAATAGAGAGAGAGGGGAATGTGCTATGTCTAACTTGCCTTTATTCAATTGTTGCTGGTGTGATTTCATAGATAATATTGAAATTTTGGGGGTTTGTTTCAAAGTCTGGGCTAGTGCATATAGGAGGGAAATATCATATAACTATTTCATTCATTATACTTGGTAAAAAATGTTATCTTAAAAAGATGAAGTAAAACTGTTAAAATGTGTACTTATATCTTTGATGTGATATAAGCTGGAATGTCCAGGGCTAGAGCAGGTGACCTGATATACCAACTGTTTATTTTTTGAGGGGCAGGGATCTCAAATCAAAGTCACAGTTTTTCAGCAACATTAGTTACTAGTGTGTAGAGCTGTGACTTTAAAATCACGTTTGTCATGATCATTTATATAGAAATCATTACATTTTGTAATTTATTTAACACAGAAGCTTGAAATTGTATCCAAGTATCAATAAGAAGGCTGAAACCTGACACTGGTTTGTAATATATATTCTTATCAAAAACATACATGATAATATAGAATTAATTCTGTTTTTTGTTGTGTTTTTTTTTTTCAAGAAGAAACATGATAAGTTACTTTGGACTCTTTATTGTTTGTAAAAATATACTTTCCAGTTCCTGTGACTATGACTGATAAATTTGCTTAGTGTCAACATTACTTTGTTCGTCGTTTTATGTGCTTATTAAAATTATTTTCCAGCTTTGCAAAAATGTCTGTCGGTTAGATTATGCTTCACCTGGATTACAGGCCTCACTATCCTGGCCCTATCGATCAAATTTTAGTGTCACTGCCCACTAATGTATCCATTATGGAAAATAGAATACGAAAACACAAGCTGCCAACAGGGCAGCCAATCGATGTGTCACCAAATCACGTTCAAATACCTGGAAAATATCTACGACTCGTAAGAAGTCCACTCTGTATACAACGCAAACTCTTTGAATGCAAAGCTGGTTATCAATAATAATCAATTTTTTTTACCTCTAGTGCACGTACACGGGGTTAAACTCAAATTAAAACTTATATAAGAAGTGAACCCTTTACTGCACTTAGGTGTGGAGACAATGACTTGCCCATGCTGCAAATATAAAAGTTAGGCCAGGTCAGTGCTCTCTTTGAATTTGATTTTTAAAGAAGCAGGCAAAATTTGCCAGCCAATTCGGTAAAAGGAGAGCACTGCCAGGCTGTTTTTTCTGTGCATTCTTATCCAGCTTGATACTGATAGCTGCTTTATTGCATCTACTTTATTATATCCCCCTTAGTAACAATGGATCTGTTTCCAGAATTCAAAGCTAAGCAAGTCCATTCTCCTAAATCTACAGCATTGAAAGTGTTATTTTTTCTCCGAGGGCATAAAAAATGTGGTTCATCCTTCATCATTGGCCCAACTTCATTTCTTAATTGTCTTCTTGAACTCAATTTACTCTGTAAATATTTCATCACTGAAAAGCGATATATCTTAATATTTGCTGAAAATATATGGTCCTGTAAATATATATTGTCCTCTGAGGTCCCTAAAAGCCAAAAAAAAAATAAAAAAATAAAAAAAAAACATTTAAAAATTTGAATTTCCTCACATAAGATTAACACAGTGTTTTAAAACAGAAATATATGTCAACCATTAATAAAAAAATAATACTCAGAAATAGGTCTAAAATTGAGAATGACCATTTTTCACAAAATTCCTTAGTCGGATTTAAGTTAAAAGCATTGAAAGGTTTTTCATTCTTGGAACCATTTTTTCACAAATTCAAAACTAATTATTCTGAAAAAGATGATCTGAATAAAATTATCTGTATAGTCCAGACCTAACATCAAATGGCAATGCTTTTCACCTCAAATTGCGGCTACCTAACGACATCTAAAAAACAAAATGATTTAAAATTCAATTCCCTGTGCATATTTCCCTGCATTTTTGCTTTGCCAAATTTAAATCGCGTCTCTTTATCTATTGTAAGGATTCTCAAATTTTATGTTTAAAGGCTTATTTGACCAAAGTGACAGAATGGACACATTCTTTCTACTCAGCTAAATGGTTAAAATGTTTTGCTAACGTTTATTGTTACTGTTATCCACTGTGCATGGCTTGGTTAATTTTGTTATGTTTATTTTACTCAATAAATCACTTTCATTGAATGGTAGGTTTATTCGAAAAAGGAAAGTAATATTCATGTACATTAGTAATTGGTTACGGCACTATGCTCAACGAAAAATAAGATATACCCGTGCAAATTCAAAAACGTGCTACACATTTCCACCTTATGCATACCTTGGCGCCATTTGATCAGCATATATCACAGCTTATTTCTGACAGGGAGGTAACTTCTGTATGACACAAGATTTTAAAGGTACTCATACATTGTAAGGAATGACAGTGTTACCCAATTCAAATGTAATGGCTGAAATTTTTTCTCTTCTTGACAATAAGCATCTTCAACAGAATTAAGACATAAACATAGTAACTTATTCTCAAAAAAGCAATTGTCTCATAACTATATCAATCTGGCACATCGACATTTTTCACTCTCTACTTTAAACCACATACCGCAGTGTTTCAAACCTTAAAACTTTTTATAATTCTCTTAAACCGGACTTGTCCCATCTTCAGTCTGAACAAACTATCATCATTTTAGGGAAAAGAAACTTAAATAATAGTGGAAACAGTAATAAGACCAGATAATAGTGTACAGTGTTGACCATCGAAATAGCCTAAGAGTGCATGACCACTGCATACAGCAGGAGCCACGTGCACGACCATGATAATATGCCAATAGGCGAGCCCAGTGCAGATCCCATGATAAAAGCCAAAAGGGAGTAGTTCCGCAGACAAAAATAATCAACAAGTAGTGCACGACCAACTCGACTAAGAGCCAAGTAGGGAGTAGTGCAGCATCACTGAATAATAGCCTATAGGCGACAGTGCAGACCAATCGACTATCATAGCCAACTAAGGGAGTAGCTCGCACGACGCATGATAATACGCCCAATCAGGCGAGCAGTGCAGCACCAATGATAAAGCCCATTACGCGAAGCAAGTGCAGATCATGAATAAAAGCCAATAGGGAGTAGTGCACGACCAAAAGTAATAACAAGTAGTGCCAGACCATCAGATAATAGTTCAATTAGGGAGCTACGTGCAGACCATGATAATAGCCCTATAGGCGAGTCAGTGCAGAACAAGTAACAGCCCAATGATGGAGCAGTCAGACCATGATAAGCCAATCAGGAGAGTGCAGCACCATCATAATCAGCCAATGAAGTACGTGAGCACCGACCATCGAAATAGCCAATCACGCGGCAAGCCACCTGCAGACCACTGATAAAGCCAAAAGGGAGTAGTGGCCAGACCATCAGAATAATAACTGAGTATGCAGACTCATGATCGGACTAGCCAGCAGTGCCACGAACTCAGACTGATCAGTGAACACTTGCTCGCACCATCGAAGCTGTCACTGCTAGAAAGCTAAGGGTTAAAATGTTAACATCAGGGTCTTCTCACTCTTAACGATATTTCTTTTTTCTCAAACCAGCCCATTTTTGAAAACCACTGAAAGAACTAGTGGTTATACATCGTATTAAAAATCGAAAATTTTCGAAAGTTCTTTATTTCATCAATAGTCTAGTTTCTGTGACTGTCATTGATTTAGTAATCTCTGTCTGTCAATTTTTCAGACTACTTTGAAACAGCGCAGTGGATAGGGGCTTGAGGTCACATACTCTATTTATATATACAAGCAACCTTAAATCAAGACCTCTCAGACGTCTTTAAAATACAGTATGACTCAGTATTAAAATACCCCAATAAAAAAACCAACAAAAACACCAAAATAAGCACATCTAAACATACAGTGTAACTTTTATTTTATTTTAAATTCAATATTCTCCATAGCATCTTATAATCAGCTAAACTACAGCCCTAGACTGGCATTAAAGCACATACGTAACTTTCAAGATGGTCGTGATTAACTGGTTTAAACTGTATCACCAGTTTTCTTTACTACTCATTGAAACATCATCATCGGCGTTACATTCTTGATTTTCATTTTCTTCTCTTAACAGCTGGAGAAATGGTGGCTAGATTATGCCTACACCGGACTTCAGACTACCTCTGGCCCCGTTGTGAACTTTGCGGGCCCGGGACCCTATACTCATCACTATCTATCCTCGTAAAGATGGAAACCCAGTTTTACGAAAGGGCTGGCCTTCTTTATATACCCCAATTCTAAAAACACTCCGGCATATGACATCCCAGAAAGTCAGGCCGATTTTCTCGTTCTGAACAACTACTCATGCTTTATGACCAACTATCTTAACAAAAAGGCCAAAAAAAAGTGGTCGTGTTTTCTGGTTACATGAAAAACACCTCGCAAATCCAGCTGCAAAACTTCATTTCTTATCTCGTACTCCGTAGAAACGATTTTGTTATCATACAAAAAAAAACAGCCTACCTTTATTATTCCCCGATTTTACCAGCTTGAAATGCCTTCATTTTTTTTGCTTGAAATTAAGAACGAACTGTTGCTAACATGCTCAAACAGCCTAAAGCGAGACAACGCAAGTAACTGGCATCTTGCACGAAGTGGTGTAAAAATCGTTGGACCTATTACATATTACCACAATTGTTATTTATTTCAAAGCTCACAGAAACCATCAATAATTGTTCTTTGCGCTGCTGAAATAATGCATTTTAGGTTTTAACCTACCTGAAATGGAATTGAGCTTGAGTCTCGTGTTCTGAAAAACAGACCAGCAAAAAACAGGTCACCAGTAAAATTTCAAAGGCTCTTCACCATTATCAGTCTAACCCTGTATCTAAAGACCACTCTCAACTACCAAGATCACCTCCTGTAAATAAACAGGCCTTCCACACTACCTTCATTGATTAAAATATAACATTATTATATAAACGCTCCAAAATAAAGACCACTTCCTCTACCTATACCGTCCACCTGCTTTGCGTATCTACTTTGGCGTGGCCATCTCGCGCGCAGTTTGACTGTAATACTTGCTTAGACTTTCCTTTTTGGAGAAATCTAATTTTAAACATACCTCCTCATACATGACAAGTTCAGTTAAAGTTAAGAATTCTTATAAAAAACTAAAATGTATTATTTTTTGGCCTATCTGTTGTAAAATTTTACCATGCATGTATTGTGCTGAATGCTTTGCTCTTGCTGACAGAACAAAGGCGGACAGCTTGTGTGTACCAATTTTGTGTCATGTCATCCTGTGTTAGCTATAGGCTGCGTTGCTTTTGTCAGAGTTTTTTTGTCTCAGAGCTGACTGAAAATTCATTTGTCTGCTTTGTTCTGTATTTACCTGTGATTCAAAGACCATTGGTTGGTTCAAAGTAATCTGGTTATAGCATAACATTGGTTCATAAAATACATTTTAGCCGGCTAAAAATCCCCTGCAATATGTAATAGGCCACCCAGCCAGCTGCCTTTGGTAAATTCTTTCATGGACCTTTCATATTCCTTCCTACTTCCGAAGTTCCGTATGATATAATAATCCAGAAGCTACTGTCCCTCTGTATATGGAATTAATTGATGTAATTACTGCTAGCTTATTGTTTGTCTAAAATGGTATCATGTAACAAAAATTTTTCGTAGTTTGTAAAGATATTTAGCTTTATGAAATTGTTTATGCGCAGTTCTACATATTATATACATTAAATATTAATGCTAAAGTATATATGCCTGTGATAGACCCAATGTAAGTATTGTACATAAAAAAGTATGTTTTCCATTTCAGAAGCAGTTTACAAATTCATGCCATTCCAGATGTACCTGTTTTGCCATTTTTAACATATTTAAATTTCTATACAATTTCAGCTGCACCAGATACCTGAATGTGGTTAAAAACATTACAAATTTATACCGTTTCATATGTGGCTGACATACCATTTTTGAACATAACAAATTTATTCAATTTTGGCTGCAGCATAAATTTCACTGTGGTTAAAATATTTACAATTTTATACCATTTCAGATGTACCAGATATACCAATTTTGAACATAGGAAATTTATGCCATTTCAGCTGGAGCAGATATTTTCAATTTATTTCTCATTTCAGCAGCTGTTGATATACATGTATCATTGGCATCGCCTAAGTGTGCATTTTATATCAGTAAAGTTCATTTAGTGCATTTGTAGGAAAACCTGAGTTTCCTTAACCTTGGTGGTTGTTGTTATACAATCAAAGGCTGGAAATTTCATCACTTTCTAACAAGTGAAGTCAATGGCATTATCAAAGCAATTGTGAATGACAACTTCTCTACTTGTGTCATTTCAGCTTGAGGCGTGGTGGAGAGATTATGCTTACCTAGATTTCCAATTACCAATCTGCCCATATGTTAATTTTGCTGGTCCCTGGACCATATTTACAATCACTTTTTACCTAAAGCCGATGGTGTTTTGATAGAAAGGGCGTCCCTTTTGACCCATTTGGGCCTCGGTTTTTGGCATCGTCTGAGAAAGTAATTTTTTATCAGTAGGAAAAAAAGGCTTCTTTTTTATTGTTTGCTAAAGATAGCAATACATTTTGCACTGTACTAGTACATGAGTTTTCTATTCTCTTGCTCTTTTATATCACTTGTTTTTTAGCTTTCAAATTGTAGTCTGTAAACTTCCCATCCCCCACTAATGGTCAAATGTACAAGAAGGCTTTTAGCCATAGATCAGTCATGGGAACATGATTTCAAGCATTTGCCTGAAGTTCAGGTTGTTTCTAATCCTTAAAGCTCACTTTTTCTATATAAAACCAATTGAAATAATACTAAATTCAGAGTTTACAGGTTTTCTGATATTTTTAACTTGCTTCCATCCATGCACTGTAAAAATGTAGAAAAAGCATTTTAGCCATAAATCAGTCATAGTAAACATAAAACTTGTGCAAGAAAGCTTTTGGCCATATAATACATTGTCAACAAATACAAGAAGCTTTTAAGCCATATATCAGTTAAACAGTAAACATTAAACATGTAAAGGAAAGCTTTTTGCAATATTACTGTCAGCATGTATAGGAACTCTTTGATTATAAATCAGTGACACACTGAACATAAAACATGGGCAAGAAAGCTTTTAGCCATAAATCACTTGGTGAACATGTTCAAGAACACTTTGGTAGTAAATATGTCACAAACTGGACATAAAAATGTGCAAGAAGATTGTAGCCATATAACACACTGTAAACATGCACAAGAACCTTTTAAGCCATAAATTGGTCACACACTTTACATAAAACATGTTCAAGAGAGTTTTTGGCCATAAATTACTATGTAAACATGAACAAGAAGATTTTTGTTAAGCCATAAATCAATCACATACTTCACATACAACATGTGCAAGAAAGCTTTTTGCCATATTTGACACTGTTAACATGTACTAGAACCTTTTAGCCATAAATTAGTCAGACACTGAACATAAATTGTGCCAAAAAGCTTTAAAAAAACAACAGGAGAAATAGATTGAAAATATAGTTTCATTTAGTGTTCAACATTTACAACTAAGAATATCCAAGGCTTGTTATGCCCCCACAAAGTGGGAGCATATGCGTTGCACTTGTCCGTCCGTCTGTCAGTCCGTCTGTACGTCTGTCAGTCCGTCCGTACGTCCCAAAATCTTGTGAACGCAACTCCTCTTAAACCGGATGGCAGATTTTGCTTAAACCTGCAGGGATGAACAACCTAAATGTGTAGATGATAGTAAAGGAAGGAATTTTTGCTGCGACCAAATTTAACAGAATTATGGCCCTTTGTTGATTTTTTCACTATATACTATGTAGAAATTTTGTGAACGCAACTCCTCTTAAACCAGATGACAGATTTTGCTTAAACTTCCAGGGATAAACAACCTTAATGTGTAGATGGTAGTTAAGGAAGGAATTTTTGCTGTGACCAAATTTAACAGAATTATGGCCCTTTGTTGATTTTTTCACTATATACATGATATACATGTTGTCAGTGGGGGCATCCGTGTCCTTTGGACACAGTTCTAGTTTTATATTCATATAATAATGCATAATTATTTTTCTTGCATTACTGTTGATGCAATTGTACCTTATTTCACTTTTTGCTATATTTACTCTTTAATTAATTAAAGGCACATTATGCCTCAGAAATGAATATATTTTTCCTTCTTTAGAAAGGGCAACTATGAGTTTTTTAATGCTTGAATAATTGTTTTAGAGCAAATTAAATGTTTAACAACTAAAGGCAGTAGCCCTGAATGTGCATAAAAAATTTTAATGTGCCATAAAGTTATAGCATCTCTGAGGCATGATGGGTCTTTAATTAAAGATTATGCCTGTAGTCTAAGAATAGTAATCCTGAAATTATATATCTGTATAATAGATTGCTAAAAAGAACAAAATTCACTTTTGAAATATCTTAAAATACAATTAATATAATAATTATAGTGATATAATTTTAAAGCTTAATCTGCATGCCTCCAGATAAGCCAAAATATTTCAAGAAGATCTAACTTGAGGACAATGTACTAAGATTTTAAGAAAAGTAAAAAGATTTAATATTCAAGTAATTATTGACATGTTATGTGCGATCAATGACTGAATTTGCAGTTTTTTTGGCCGGGTTGCACTGGTGCAAACCCGGGTTATAGTATGGTGAATGTCGGGCGGCGGGCGGGCGGGGAAAAACTTTCATAACATTTTTCTCAGCAACTACTTATCACAGCCTCTTGATATTTGGTATACAGCATCAACACATGGTCCCATACCGTGGGATTTGATTTCAGGTCTGTCGCTCAACAGTTTTAACAGTTTTCTCAGCAACTACTCATAACAGCCACTTAATATTTGGCATACAGCATTGACACGTGGTTCCATACTGTGAGATTCAATTTCAGGGCTGTCGCTCATCCACTTCCTGTTTATCGACTTAGTTAAATTTTCAGCATTAATGGTCAATGGTAGGAAATTTTCGTAACAGTTTTCTCAGCAACTACTGATCACAGCCTCTTGATATTTGGCATACAGCATCAACACATGGTTCCATACCATGGGATTTGATTTCAGGTTTGTCGCTCATCCACTTCCTGTTTATCGACTTAGTTAAATTTTCAACATTAATGGTCAATGGTAGGAAATTTTCGTAACAGTTTTCTCAGCAACTACTGATCACAGCCTCTTGATATTTGGCATACAGCATCAACACATTGTCCTATACCATGGGATTTGATTTCAGGTCTGTCGCTCATCCACTTCCTGTTTATCGACTTAGTTAAATTTTCAACATTAATGGTCAATGGTAGGAAATTTTCGTCACATTTCTCAGTAAGTACTTATCACAGCCTCTTGATATTTGGCATACAGCATTGACACATGGTCCCATACTGTGGGATTTGGTTTCAGGTCTGTCGCTCATCCACTTCCTGTTTAACAACTTAGTTAAATTTTCGACATTAATGGTCAGTGGTAGGAAATTTTCGTAACAGTTTTCTCAGCAACTACTGATCACAGCCTCTTGATATTTGGCATACAGCATTGACACAGGGTTGCATACGGTGGGATTAGATTTCAGGTCTGTCGCTCATCCTTTTCCTGTTTATCTACTTTAAGTTAAATTTCCGACATTAATGGACAATGGTAGGAGGAAATTTTTGTAACAGTTTTCGCAGCAACTACTTATCACAGCTTCTTGATATTTAGCATACAGCATTGCCTCATGGTCCCATTCTGTGGGATTCGATTTCAGGTCTGTCGCTCATCCACTTCCTATTTACCGACTTATTTAAATTTTTGACAATAATGGTCAATGGTAAACATTTTTTGTAACATCACAGCCTCATGATATTTGGTATACAAATGCAACCCGGCCTTTTCTGTCTTTGACCCATTTTTAACCAGGTTTTCAATTTTGAAAATCCTGGTTATTAGATTGGGGTATGGCGGGCGGATGGGCGGATGGGCGGATGGGCAGATGGGCGGATGGGCGGATGGGCGGATGGGCGGGCGTCAAACGAAATTGTGTCCGCTCTGTAACTCTTCAACCCTTTGAAGAATTTTGATGAAACTTCAGACAAATGTTTACCACATCAAGATGACGTGCAGAACGCATGTTCCGCATGGCTGGCTCCAAGGTCAAGGTCACAGTGACATTAACATTGAAAATCGTGTCCGCTCTGTAACTCTTCAACCCTTTGAAGAATTTTGATGAAACTTCAGACAAATGTTTACCACATCAAGATGACGTGCAGAACGCATGTTCCGCATGGCTGGCTCAAAGGTCAAGGTCACAGTGACATTAACATTGAAAATCGGCGGGCGTCAAACGAAATTGTGTCCGCTCTGTAACTCTTCAACCCTTTGAAGAATTTTGATGAAACTTCAGACAAATGTTTACCACATCAAGATGACGTGCAGAACGCATGTTCCGCATGGCTGGCTCCAAGGTCAAGGTCACAGTGACATTAACATTGAAAATCCTGTCCGCTCTGTAACTCTTCAACCCTTTGAAGAATTTTGATGAAACTTCAGACAAATGTTTACCACATCAAGATGACGTGCAGAACGCATGTTCCGCATGGCTGGCTCCAAGGTCAAGGTCACAGTGACATTAACATTGAAAATCCTGTCCGCTCTGTAACTCTTCAACCCTTTGAAGAATTTTGATGAAACTTCAGACAAATGTTTACCACATCAAGATGACGTGCAGAACGCATGTTCCGCATGGCTGGTTCTAAGGTCAAGGTCACAGTGACATTAACATTGAAAATCCTGTTTACATGATTTTAACTTGATTTGGCAGTCAAAGGTCATATCATCTTTGAAGGTAATTTAAAAAAGATATGATATATTATTTCATGTCTACTTTGTAACTTGTTTTTCATTATACAGAATTATCAATATAATTATAGTGAACAAATTCTTCTGTGCTGAACTCGTCCTACATTTCTCAACGGATTTTGTTCAAACTTTCACAGAAGCTTTGTCATCAAGCACCCTGGCACATATTGTCGGGGTTTTGTGATTGGATAGTTTTTGACCTAATTATGGCCCTTTGTTTTTTTCCTTATACATAATATTATAGTGAACACTTCTTCAGTGGCAATTCCTCCTACATTATTCATGTTTTACATTGCACATAGTTACATTGTTTGTTGCTTGTATTTGTATTTCAAATACAACATATTTATCTACAATGGTGATAATTGAAAACCTGGTTTCATGGCATTGCCATGTTTCTTGTTTGCTATTTCTACTGTGTAAATTACGTTTTTATTAACATAAATATATACGCTTAAAATCTGCAGGCATGATCTTTAATATTTAATTTTTTCACTTCTGTTTCATTTTGCTGGTTACTTCTTGTTGTACTAACATTTATGTTTGCTATATATGGTTTTAATTTCTTGTTGTTAAAAGTATATATTTTGAAATTATTCTATGTATTTTACGTCATTAATATGTAAAGAAATTTTTTTTAAAATGTATTGTTTGTGTATTTTGAAAAAAAGCGTAAGGATTTAACTTATAACAAAAATTTAACAATTGAATTTTAAATGTCAACCATATTGTATCATAATTGTGAACCAGTTTCTTTGTGGTGGATAAATGTATTCTTAAAGGAATTGTTTTTGCAAATTTAATGAAATTTAAAAAAATGAGGAAAAATATCTAATCGTACGTTATTTTAAGTATTTTTAAAGAGAATTTCTAAGTTTTCATAAAAAGGTATTTAAGTTCACTTCTATTCAGATAATGAGGAAATATTTTAATATTTTGTTTAATTTTTCGTTAATCTATTAGAGAACAAATTAGACCAGATAAGGACAGTAAAGGTAACAGGCTTTCAATGAACCAGTTCAGACGTCTTTTCAACACATGTAGAATCCCGGCACCACAAAGGGACCATCTCAAAACCTACTTTCAAACTGGTAAGTTTTCAAGGGGTCATCTCAAAGCCTACTTTCTTAAAGATTTAACTCACTACAGTGTTGCAGCAGTACCTCTAGACACTTGCAGAAATCATGATCACAAAGTAGAAAAATACCCCTTTTTTTCACCTATTCTTATATTTTTTATTCATGGTCATATCATAAATTGACCATATCAACATACAGTTTTATATTGTTGAAAATATTAAATTTAAATAGATTTATTTACTCATTGAATAATTTAAATTTAATTGTTCTTAATGTTTTTATAATTTTATAAATCAAAAGCCACTATGATGAATTCCCTAGGTTTTTAACCCATTGTGCTATATTTGTCATTCTACACGATGTGCTGATTAGCTCACCAGAGCCGAAGGCGCAGGGTGAGCTATAAGTATCAAAGGGGGATGCCCAGGTGCCTGTCGTCATGCGTCAACAATCGTCTTCTTTTCTGAAACTACGAAACAGATTTACTTCAAATTTGGTCTGTAGCATCCTTGTGACAGTCACAATTGAATTTGCTCATGTCATTCCAATTGGCCCCTTTTAGGGGTTAGCAAAGCTAAAAATAGAAAAACCTTTAAACATCTTCTTCTACAGAACTAATTGATGGATGATCACCAAACTTTGTCTGTAGCATTCTTGGTTAGTCTTTAATCAAGTTTGGTCATATTAATTTGATTGGCCCCTTTAAGGGGTCTCTAGGGCTAAAAATAGAAAACATTTAGACATCTTCTTCTACAGAACTAATTGATGGATGATCACCAAACTTTGTCTGTAGCATTCTTGGGTAGTCTTTTATCAAGTTTGCTCATATGAATTTGATTGACCCCTTTTAGGGACCGCTAAAGCTAAAAATAGAAAAACCTTTAAACGTCTATTTCAACAGAACTTATTGATGGATGATCACCAAACTTTGTCTGTAGCATTCTCGGGTAGTCTTTTATCAAGTTTGGTCATATTAATTTGATTGGCCCCTTTTAGAGGCCGCTAAAGCTAAAAATTGAAAAACCGTTAAATGTCTATTTCTAGAGAACTAATTGATGGATGATCACCAAACTTTGTCTGTAGCATTCTTGGGTAGTCTTTTATCAAGTTTGCTAACATTATTTTGATTGGCCCCTTTTAGGGGTCTCTAGGGCTAAAAATAGAAAAATCTTTTAACATCTTCTCCTACAGAACTAATTGATGGATGATCACCGAACTGTGTCAGTAACATTCTCGGGTAGTGTTTTATAAAGTTTGCTCATATTAATTTGATTGGCCCCTTTTAGGGGCCACTAAAGCTAAAAATAGAAATAACGTTAAATGTCTATTTCTAGAGAGCTAATTGATGGATGATCACCAAACTATGTCTGTAGCATTCTTGGGTAGTCTTTTATCAAGTTTGCTAATATTATTTTGATTGGCCCCTTTTAGGGGCCGCAAAAGCTAAAAATAGAAATTCCTTTAAATGTCTATTTCTACAGAACTAATTGATGGATGATCACCAAACTTTGTCTGTAGCATTTTTGGGTAGTCTTTTATCAATTTTGCTCATATAAATGTGATTGGCGCTATAGCTAAAAATAGAAAATCCTTTAGATATCTTCTTTTACAGAACTAACTGATGGATGATCACCAAACTTTGTCTGTAGCATTCTTAGGTAGTCTTTTATCAAGTTTGCTAATATTATTTTGATTGGCCCCTTTTAGGGGTCTCTAGGGCTAAAAATAGAAAAACCTTTAAACATATTCTCCTACAGAACTAATTGATGGATGATCACCAAACTTTGTCTGTAGCATTCTCGGGAAGTGTTTTATCAAGTCTGCTCATAATAATTTGATTGGCCCCTTTAGGGGCCGCTAAAGCTAAAAATTGAAATACCGTTAAATGTCTATTTCTAGAGAACTAATTGATGGATGATCACCAAACTTTGTCTGCAGCATTACGGGTAGTCTTTTATCAAGTTTGCTAATATTATTTTGATTGGCCCCTTTTAGGGGCCGCTAAAGCTAAAAATAGAAAAACCTTTAAACATCTCCTACAGAACTAATTGATGGATGATCACCAAACTGTGTCGGTAACATTCTTGGGTAGTGTTTTATCAAGTTTGATCATATTGATTTGATTGGCCCCTTTTATGAGCTACTAAAGCTAAAAATTGAAATACCGTTAAATGTCTATTTCTAGAGAACTAATTGATGGATGATCACCAAACTTTGTCTGTAGCATTCTTAGGTAGACTTTTATCAAGTTTGCTCATATTATTTTGATTGGCCCCTTTTAGGGGCCGCAAAAGCTAAAAATTAGAAATACCTTTAAATGTCTATTTGGATGGATGATCACCAAACTTTGTCTGTAGCATTGTTGGGTAGTCTTTTATCAAGTTTGCTCATATTAATTTGATTAGCCCCTTTTAGGGGCTGGTTAAGCTAAAAATAAAAAAACCTTTAAACATCTTCTTCTACAGAACAAATTGATGGATGATCACCAAACTTTGTCTGTAGCATTATTTGGTAGTTTTTATTAAGTTTGCTCATATTAATTTGATTAGCCCCTTTTAGGGGCCCCTAAAATTAAAAATAGAAATACGTTTAAACATCTTCTCCTACAGAAGTAATTGATGGATGATCACTAAACTTTGTCTGTATCATTTTTGGGTAATCTTTTATCAAGTTTGCTCACATTAATTTGATTGGCCCCTTGTAGGGGCCGCTAAAGCTAAAAATAGAAAAACCTTTTAACATCTTCTACTTCAGAACCAATTGATGGATGATCACCAAACTTTGTCTGTAGCATTCTTAGGTACTCTTTTATCAAGTTTGCTTATATTAATTTGATTAGCCCTTTTTAGGGGCAACTAAAGCTAAAAATAGAAAAAACCTTCGAACATCATTTCCTGCTGAAATATTTGATAAAAATAGAAATACCTTTAAATGTCTATTTGGATGGATAATCACTAAATTTTGTAGCATTCTTAGGTAGTCTTTTATCAAGTTTGCTCATATTAATTTGATTAGCCCCGTTTAAGCTAAAGCTTAAATGCCCCAGGTCATGGCATTTCTTCAAATTATTGTTTAAGCTCAAATTTAATATAAGAAAATATTGACATTCGAACACTGAAAAGCAGTTGTTTCTGGTGAGCGACTCAGGGCCATCATGGCCCTCTTGTATTTTTATGCCACCGCAGCGTCTGCGATGCGGTGGCATTTAGCGATTCACCTTTGTGTGTGTGTGTGTGTGTGCGTGCGTGTGTGTGTGCGTGCGTGCGTGCGTGCGTGTGTGTTTGTGTGTTATATAGTTTATATTGTGAACTTAAAAAATCTTCTTGTGAAAAACCACTAGTCCAATTTCAACCAAACTTGGCAGGATTGATCCTTGGATGAAGGGCTTCCAAAGTTGTTCCAAGAATTTCATTCCATGCAGAAATATGGTTGCCATGGCAACCAAAAGGAATTATAAGAATAAATTTAAATCAAAGCACTGAAAGCGTTAAAGTATACATTGTCATGTTGATTTTAACCTACTGACCTCAAAAACAATAGGGGTCATCTGCTGACCAAGGTCAATGTCCCTAACAAGTGACTCACACCAAGGCTTTTTTCTGACAAAGTTATTAATGAGACATGGAAGATGTGATGTTCCTGGAATTGAATGAATTTGCTTGTATTGTTTTGTATTGTACAGGGTACAGAATAAAAAATAAGAACAATACTTTTATATACAAGGTACATTTATAGAACAAGACTTTTAATAAATATTGCCAACAGTATCAATATTGCCGACAATAGAAGACTAGCTAAAACTGTTTTGACTACTGTATAAAAAAAGCTTGGAAAAAAAACTTCACCTTATAAACCAAAATTTAAAATACATTTTCACAAGCAAAACTGGTCCTCTACACAAGATGCTCTTACTTCTCAAATGTAAAGTCAGATATTCAAAGTCAATGAAGTTGGAATCATTCTTTCAATTTAACATGTTTAATTGTGTTTCAAAATAATATGCAATAAAAAGTGTAATGGCAGGCCTATATTTTGTCATTTTAGCTTTTTGATATCATTGAAAACTAAAGTCTTTATACTTTCTTTTTTTGATCACATTTTATTGGCTAACCATTAAGCCAGAAAGGAGCTTACATATATGGAAGTTTGCTGCATTGTTCCTTGCCCTTTGTTGAAGAGAAAGCATGTAGCATTTTAATGCTTGTTGAGGTCTGTTTTCTTGTTCCATACATTGTCCTAAAATGTTGAGAGCTGTTTCTCTATGCCGGAGGTTTTTATAAGTTTCTATGGTTCTTATAAGTTTACAAAGTGCTTGTTGTTGATCTTGATGTCTTTGTAGATGACGATAGATCTTGTATTGTAGGAAGTATAAGAAAGCTAGAGAATCAACTACAGCCCAGTCCATCCAAAAGTCTCTATACTGATCTCTGTGTATCATGTCATCTTGTGTAGATCTAAACATTTCATATTGTAGTTCATGAGGAATACAGTTGATCTCTCCCTGTATAAATCTGACACAAAATGTTATCATATATTTAATACAGTCCTCACTTTGTTCACAACATATTCTCTTGAACTCTGCTGTTACTCTAGGTGAAGGCATTACGCAGCAGCCACAGATAGGTAAAACAGGATGAGAATAATATTGTTGTTCTGTGTGTCTCAGAATTAGTTCAGCTTTCTCCATATCTCCTGTACTGTAGAACACTGAAGCCAGTTTAAGTCTGCTAGATGAGATATCTGAATTTAAACCAGCTGATAGCCAGACCAATGCTTGAGGTGACACTTGATTATTTTCACCAATGCTGGATGATGCTAGGGTAGAACCATATGTGGTGAAAAAAAAAGGTGCTAAAAAATTGAATGCAACTTGTTCAAATCTATTACCATTATCACTGAAGGTCATCAATTTAACTATTTGTTGCTTTTGTTGCTTCATTGTTCTAATGTTTTCATTGTGAAAATGTCTTAAAACAAGCTTATGCTGTATACTTATGTTGTTTGCAATGTTTAGATATCCAAAGGTCAAAACATTTTCATATATTTCAAGAGGAGAAGGAAAATAGTAAACTCCATGTTGTACCCTGTTCAGTTTAACTTAAAGTCTATGACCAACATCATCAATATCAATACTAAGTAACCGTTGTCTATCATTCTGTATAAAATCACAAATATTTTTTGAAAGTTCATGTTTTGTCTCAGCTGTAAATTGCCCTGCCATCAAATTATTTTCCGGTATAATGAAATGTGAACAACAGTCATTCTGTACACAACTGTGTAATTCCAATAAGCAGTATGTTAAACATGTAAATAAATTGTTATCTTTCCATATTCCTGACTCTGTGTTTTCTACACAATTTAATAAAACTGTTTTGCACATGAAACTTGATATGTTGATTTCATCTTGAGGGTTGAGGAAGGACTTAAGAATTATTTTCAATAGTACATAGCACCTTATTTGTGTTATATTTAAATTAAACATTATACATCTTTCTGTCAATGATGTAGATATTCTCCATTCCAATTCAGGATATTCACTGACCTTACTTCCAGTTGGAACAACTAAAAACCCAGTACTTGCTGCATATCTTCTCATCTCTTGTGTTGGCCATCTGCCAATACCTTGTCTATCTAACCAACCTGATGCTGATTGAGGCCATGATTTACATGGATAAGCAATTACTTTGTCTGAATCACATAATCCAGGTTGTCCTTGCTCAGCAATAGATGGTCCATGCTGCTGCTCAGCACCCTGAAGATAATAATCTATCACTGTGTTTTTATACAATATTCTTCCTCTTCTATCAGTAATATGATTTTCATCAGGAATGACAGTAACAGGAAGAGGTTCATCATCTCTGAGCATTTGTAAGAAACAATACCCCTGGGTAGTGTTCTCATCCTGTATCAGGAGGTAGTTTATCTTGCCATGTTCCCACTCTGACCAGTTTTGTATTATATTGAAATCATGAGGACAGCCCAGTATATCAATATCTGACTGAAGTCCTATAGTAGTTGTACCTTCACTTTGACTCCCTAGATGATAGTAAGTTACATTTTGATCAGTAAACCTGCTCCTGATATTACTCATAGTCTCTTCCAGCATGCTTTCTCTTCTCCGTCTCATCACATTTCTTTCATTGACACCAATGTCATGTAAAACCCCTGATAACATCAATGATAAGTTTTCTCTGTAGTCAGGTTCTTGAAACATTCTGTAATATATTGATACAGAAAAAAAATATATCAGTCAGCAGTTTTAATTAATTTTATCACATACTTCTACTTGTTATTTATTTGTCCTTTGTGTCTTAGAACAGTACAGAACAGGAGACCCTGAATCTGGACATTATGAAACATAAAATAAATAAGTTGAGGTAGATATCAATTGATCAAGAATATTGCATATTTTTCTCTATTTGGTTATGGTAGACACTTAAATTAAACACTCATTTAAATATTCATGTTACACTTTCTTATATAATTCATTTAATACAAATGAGAAACTGTGTACATAATATAATGTTTTAAATTTAATTTGAATTCTGGATTTAAATTTCTTGAAAATAATCAAGAGAAAATATTTCTTGTCATTTGACCAGATATGTGAAAATTTAGATTTATATAACGCCACAATATATTGTAAAAAGTACATGATAATGTTAAATATAATTATGTATATTTCTATTTAATTAAAATACATAATTTATTTTAACAAGTATTTTATTTTTTTGAGATTGATGAAAGGGAGACAAAAAAATTAAAAACACTGTCTAAAATATTGCCTGAACTACTTTCTTACATAATTCATTCTATATAAATGAGAAACTGTGTATTTAGAATAGAGTTTTAAACTTACTTTGAAGGTTGTATTTAATGGTATTTCATAGAAATAATCAACAAAAACTGTTTCTTTCCTTTTGACCAGCTAGGTGGAAATTTTGCTATTTTTACTTCCTCTTTTGGTTTTGAATGAAATGAAAGGGAAATAACTCATTTCCTTTTCCTAACAGTTGTTATGAGTGTTAATTGAATAATGTCCCTTTTTACATTTTTCAATGTATTCTATAAAAACATGATAATATAGGATAATTATGTCTATTTAAATAATATAGAATGTGTTAAAACATCATATTTTTCAAAGAAAAACAATTATTTTCAGAATGAAATTTCACTCGCTGTTAGTGATATGTACTTGACTCCTTCATTATGCAGATTTGCAAATTTGAATCATCACTTTTTGCAGAATTTCTATTGTTGACATCAATGATGTCATTTCCTGTAATTTTTATAAATAACTAAATGTAAGAAAAAAGAAGATTGATATGTGATTCCTAAAATAAACAGCAAACTCCTTGATAAAGAGGGCTTGAACCCCTCGAAATGTAGACGATTGATAAACTTTGTGCATGAGATAGTTTTTTTTTTTCCATAACGTTACTATCAGTTCATGAAGAAGTTGCAACACTATAATGTCTCTGTTAGTTAACATGTTTCAGATAAATTTCCTGAATATGTCTCTCCACAAGTTGAAAGGTTATTTTTTATGTCTGAAACAAGTTTCCATTCGAGTGTATATTTATGTCCCCTATTTGCAATGGTGGTGTTACTGATACATAAATACTGAAATATTTAACTGACAGTTACAAATTCAAGAGATGGCAAGTTCAGCATAGTAAGAATACTGTTTAAGGTTTTTACATTGATACATATCATATTTAAGTTAAAACCTGTATGGAGAAACAATAAGTTTTTATGAAGGAGTGTGATATATGGTATATCACACTGATGAAATACTTTTTAACTCACCTGAGTGTGAGCTATTGTGATCCCCCGTCATCCATCGTCAACAATTTCTTAAACAACATCTCCTCAAAAATCAATGACTGCACAGTAACCAAACTTTACAGGAATGATCCTTGGGTGGTCCCCTGCAAAAGTTGTTCAAATGGTTCCGGTCTGTTGCATAAGTAGGTCACGGGGCTAGAAAAGGATTTTAAAAAATGCAAACTTAAATAATCCTCTTGTCTGAAAGTGAAAGGCCAAGAGCTTTGATATTTGGTATATGATATCACCTATAGGTCCTCTACCAAAGTTATTCAAACTATAGCCCTGGGGTCAAAATTGGCCCCGTCCCAGGGAATCATAGGTTTTCCTTATATGTATAAAGTAAAAAGTTAAAAAATCTCCTTGTTTGAAGGTACAAGGCTTAGAGCCTAGATATTTGGTATATAATATCATCTATAGGTCCTCTACCAAAGTTGTTCAAATTATAGCCCTGGGGTCAAAATTGGCCCCGCTGCGGGTGTCATAGGTTTTCCTTATATGTATATAGTAAAACCTAAGAAAAAACCTTCTCCTCTGAATTGACAAAGGCTAGAGGTTAGATATTTGGCATGAAGAATTATGTAATGGAACTCTACCAAGATTGTTTAATTATAGCCCTAAGGTCAAAATTGGCCCCACCCAGGGGTCATAGGTTTTCCTTATAAATTTATAATTGTATAATTAGTAAAAACTTTAAAAAATCTACTTGTCTACAAATTATAGCCCTGGGATCAAAATTGGCCCCGCCCCAGGGGGTCATAGGTTTCCTTATATGTATATAGTAAAAACTTAAAAAATCTCCTTGTTTGAAGGTACAAGGCTTAGAGCTTAGATATTTAGTATATAATAATATTAATAGGTCCTCTACCAAAATTGGTCCCGTCCCGGGGGTCATGAGTTTTCCTTATATTGTATATTGTAAAAACTTAGAAAAAACCTTTTCCTCTGAATTGACAAAGGCTAGAGGTTAGATATTTGGCATGAGACTTTGTGTAGTGAACCTCTACCAAGATTGTTCAAATTATAGCCCTGGGGTCAAAATTGGCCCCTCCCCGGGGTCATAGATTTTCACTATATACATATAGTAAAAAATTAAAAAATCTTATTGTCTGAAGGTACAAGGCTTAGAGCTTTGATGTTTGCTTTATAATATCATCCATAGGACCTCTACCAAAGTTGTTCAAATTTTGCCCCTGGTGTCAAAATTGGCCCTGCCCGGGGGCATTGATTTTTGTTATATACAAATTGTAAAAACAGAAACTTAAACAAATGTTTTCTGAATTGGAGAAAGCTACAGCTTAGATATTTGACATGAAATGTTGTTTGGTGGACCTTTATCAACATTGTTTGAATTAAACCCTTGGGTAAAAATTTGCCTTGCCCAAGGGGACAGTGACCTACTTTCTTGTCCTTTGATGTACAGCCATGAAATTAGGACTATGTGCACATTTTTATTTGTAAAATTGAACTTTGATATCAGGTGACCTAGATTTTGATGATGTGACCTACTTTTTTATCCTTTAATGTGCAGCTATGAAATTTGAACCATGTGCACAGATTAAGATGTAACGTGAACTTTGATATCAGCTGGCCTAGATTGTGTCTTACTGTGTTGTCCTTTGATGTACAGTCATGGAATTTTGGCCATGTGAAATATAACCTTCACCACCAAATTCACTTAACTCAACTGCATTGATAGATTCCTACTCTGATCATTTTTTGAATAACAATAGATTTAACCACTAATCTAATAATAAGAATTAGATAGGTCAGTGATCTATGCATTATGGCAATATTTATTTGTATAAAAACAATAAAATTCTGTTCCTACATTACTATTTAGTGTTGTATTAATGTGGTGGCATAGCATTTTTTACAAATGAAATCTTGTTTATTTCTTAAGATGTATATCAGAATTAACTATGTACTTTGTACCATACGTATGTTTGTATGCATGCTAAAGAACAAAACAAATGGGTTTCCTGCTTAAGGACCTGAAGCTTAAAAAAATGTTTTATTCGACAATATGTATGAAAGAAGAACAAAATGAATGGGGTTTCCTGCTTGTCAGCCTGAACCATAAAAAAAAAAGATTTGTTATAACCAAAAATATTGTTTTATTACCAGAATCTGAAGGATCAATGCCGTTGCACCTGACAGTATTTTGTCGTGGACGTATATTTATTACGAAATGTCTGGACGAGAACGAGGTTCCCCTAACACCTCCGGAACTACAACAACAATTCCAGTATATCACCGATAAATGTGCGAATGAGCGGGAGGGGCCAGGTCTGGGGGCTCTTACAGGGGACAATAGAACAACGTGGGCACAGGTAAAATTTAATCCACGTGATTGCTTTGAAAATGCATTGTTTTTTCGAATGTTTCAAATATTTTGTTGATTAAGTGAATTAAGTACAGAATTTATTTGGTTTAAAGTCATAAATGTTTGCTGTTAGTTAATTATTAAACTTTGTACATTGAAACATTAGAATGTATTCCTGGTGCATGACCATGATACATAGTTATATAGTTACATAGGCAGAATCTGTTGTCACCAGCAGGCTAAGGGTTAATAATTTAACTCCCAGTAGATATTATGGATACGATTTGTCACCCACATATTTTATATATTCTCACAGATAAGAAGCCATCTTGTGGCCTTACACCCACAGAACTTTACTAACCTGGAAATTATCCAACAAAGTATAATGTGTGTAGTGTTTGATGACAACTGTCCTGCTAATGAAACTGAGGTCAGTATTACATGTGGTTTATATCTGTATTCCAGATTGAAAAATAACAGCAACATCCACCTCACGGCTATTTATTAATTTATATTCTATAAGTAATTGATCATTCTGGTCAAGTTTTGTTTCATGTGTTCATTCAACAAAGTAAGTAAGTAAGTAAAGACTTTATTAATTTTAATGAGGCTAACACACATTCGGTTTCCTATCTTCCATGTTTGCCATGACCTCGAAACGTAACTTGAAATGAAATCATAGTTAGTGCTAAATGAGCTATACACATAGTGAAAATAGGATTTAACTCACTACAGTGTTGGAGCAGAACCTCTAGACGCTTGCAGAAATCATGATCACAAAGTAGAAAAATATTTCTATATTCGGTGATTCTTACATTTTTCATTCTTGATCATATATAAATCAGCAGGTGTAAAGGATTCCATCATTAAAGTGCTTTGTTTGGTATATACGGTATTTAGTGTTCCAACACTTTTTTAGTCTCATACGTGACAAAATGTGGTCAGCGTCTCCCTTTGTCACCATGACAGTAAAATGTTAAATCCTTTGTAAAATTTTATATAGAATGTTATGCTTATCTCCAATATTAAGTTTTGATATATTTTTCTTTAAAAGGTAACTTATACAATGGAATCTTAGAAAACTTTGGTAAATAAATATACAGTAATTTCATAAAAATTTGAATTAATTTATGTTTGTTTAAACTTGACTTTTTGTAATGTTTTTAGGTGTTCCAGTTAGGTTTAGCTGGTGATTCTACAAACAGATGGTTTGACAAATCTTTGACCATGATTTTCTTTAAGAATGGACTGGCTGCCTCGAACTGTGATGTAAGATTTTTGATGGTGTTTTTTTTTTGTGTAACAGTTTTCTATGGAAAATGTTTTTATAAAGCAGTCAGATATGATTGCAATTCAAATTACATGTATATTTATTTATCAGTGCTTTTGGTTCAGAATTTCCTGATACAAACGGATAAGAAAGTGAAATCTTTGAACTTGATACAAAACAGATAAGAAACTAAAATCTTTTCAACTTGATACAGAATTTATAATGATATCATAATGAGATTTATGAACCTGAAACAAAAACAGATAGTAGTGAGAAGTGTTATTGAAATAATCAGAGGAAGGTACTGGTATAACTCCCCAGGAACGATGGTGAGGAAACTACCTGCCTATATGACTGAAATTCTGTTGGGAAAAGGCGTAAAATGAAACAAACAAACAAACAAATTGAAATAATAATTTAGTTCTTTCTCAGAGATTGAGACTACTTATGTTGGGCCTGCTGTACTATTCTTACAGATTCATATTCTTCTTTTAAGCAGTGATACGAACACATTTTATATGAACAAATTATACCCAGATTTGATATTTATTTTAGCACTCACCTATGGATGCCATGACATTGGTTACCACCACATACTATGTTGATCAATGTGTGTTAAAATGTAAAGGGAAATGGCAGGTTTGTTCTTTTCTTACATTATCATGTTAAATTTTTTCCTGGGTTATTCACTGCTAGTGTAAAGTCATTTCATAGATCATTGGATTGGTGCTAATCTAAATACAGTCAAACTTGTATTAAGCCACTGCACAAGGGAAACACCCAAAACGGATTTTAATGAAACGGTCTGTCTTATTAAAAAGTCAAAATATATGACATCTTTCTTGCGGTGAGAATGTTTTTCAACTTCATTTATATAAATGTTTAATAATTAGAACGCTCCCATAATCTTAATGGATGCTAAAAATGTCAAAAAAATAACTTTCTGATATTTATTGACAAAACAGTTTTGATCCATTATGTACATGTTTGACATTTTTCCAGAAACAGACCGTTTCATTAAAACTTCTCCTTTGTATTTCCTTGTCTCTAACACGAAAACCCTAATAAGTGAAGCTTTTTTCTGTTGCATTTTTCATTTGAAATAAACAAACTACATCTGATTGTAACGATTAATTTAATTGCTGATCAAGTTCAAGGTCAATTCAATGCAGTCTAAATATCAACAGAGAAGTGTATACACCATCTTAGTAGGGGCGGAGCGTTGCATTGTTTAATCGATAGTATTGGATGATACACATCACACGTATACTTTCATTTGCATACGCTAAAACAGTTTGGCAAACATTTCACACATTTATAAATTGTGTTTTGATTGTTGACACTTGTAACAATACTAGGCGGCATTCTCTAAAAACACAATTACTTGACAGATAAAAGTGGTTGTTTAATGAAAAGATTGATCTCAATTGGCTGACTAATTAGCGGTCGTTGGTCGCGTTGAGCAAAAGTCACTTAATACAGTAAAGATATAGAGAGAAAATGATTGGGGGAATTGAAAGTGGCCGCATAAGACAAAAGTCGCTTAATACATGTGGTCGCATGGGCAAGTTAGACTGTAGTTCAGATGAAGATTTATTGATGGAATCCCTTGAGTGCTGTTATGTTAGACTCTCTTGGGTGTTGTTAGGCCAGAATCCCGTGAGTGCTGTTAGGCCAGAATCCCTTCAGTACTGTTAGGACAGAATCCTTTGTGTGCTGTTAAAACAGAATCCCTGAATGCTGTTAGGACAGAATTCATTGAGTGCTGTTAGGACAGAATCCCTTGAGTGCTGTTAGGACAGAATCCCTTGAGTGCTTTTAGAATACAATCCCTGAATGCTGTTAGGACAGAATTCATTGAGTCTGTTAGGACAGAATCTCTTGAGTGCTGTTAGGTCAGAATCCCTTGAGTACTGTTAGGACAGAATCCTTTGTGTGCTGTTAAACAGAATCCCTTGGGTGTTGTTAGGACAGCATCCCTGAATGTGATAAGGACAGAATCCCTTGAGTGCTGTTAGTTCAGAATCCCCTGTCTGAAGATTTATTGTTTATTTGAATGGATTTGTCGCTATTTATTATAGAAATTTGATTTTCTTGTTAGCTATGATTGTTTCCTTTGGATATTCAAATACAGTACCACCTCTGCAAAGGAACACCCTTTAGGAGACAAAACAATTGGTTGCTGCGGAGAGGTTTTGCTTTATAGAGGTTGAATTTACTGGTATTATGAAGTTATACTTTGGGAGGAATTTTTAAAAATGAAATAAAGAGGGCCCTTTGTATAGGTTGCACTGTAGTGATAATTTCCTTAATAGCAAAACACGTGGAAATATTTTCTCCTTAAACATAGTTAGGCTTTTTATGCCATTGAAAACTTCGTATGTACTGGTTTAATCTGTATATCCAGCCATCACATTATTTAACATTTCTCATAACACCCATAGGTGGTTGTTTCAAGGTAATTTGGGTCGATGTCGCGGTCTCAGTGGGTAAAAATAGATTTTCCTACTTTTTGTCGCAGCAAGACCATAAAATTCTAGCTATGTCCAAGCCACATCTCGGAACATCCATAGATATGACCAATATTTCTGTATCATAGTGGTTGAAATATTCATAAAATCAATTTAGAAATTTACTATTTAGCAAAACTGCATTTTGCTTTGTGATTTTAGGGAACAAAAGAAGTAAGGAAATTAGAAACTCCACAGGAGCTTGTGTTTAAGCTAGATGATGTCATTGAAAGAGGAATTGTCAGTGCAAAACGTGTCTACAATGAAATTGTAAGTATACATGTTATTTACCATTTAAATGCATGGGGAATATAACAGACCTATGCTACCAGTATAGAGCCAGGCAATCTTGTCCTTGCATGCTGTAAGGCCACAATTCATATGTGCTGTTAGGACAGAATCCCTGAGTGCTGTTAGGACAGAATCCTTTAGTATTGTTAGGACATAATCTCTTGCATGCTGTAAGGACAGAATCCCTTGCATGCTGTTAGGGCAGTATGCCTGAGTGCTGTTAGGCCAGAGTGCCTGGGTTCTGTTAGGCCAATATTACCGGTGTGCTTTTGGACCATTCTTGATACTGATTATTGTTCAGTGTCAGTACAATGTATTTTGATATTGTAATCCCTTTAACTGCTTACGGATTTCTCCAAATTCAGGACAAGAAGGTTTTTGTGCCAGATGGTATATGTCCTAAACTGATACAACTTTCCTGTCCTCTTATTAAATTCATGACATTAATTTTTTATACACTGTTCTTTCACAGAAAGAAATATTGAAAACTAAATATGAATATCTAATCAGTTTATTTAAAACTTTACACTATAATTAAGTTTCCAAATCATTTAGTGGTGACATGGCCAAGTTGTTATGGCATCAGACTAGTAATCGGCAAGTTGTTGTTTCCTTGAGCAAGAAACTTTACACTCATTGCTCTGTACTGGTTGGTTCCAGGAATGAATTTGAAAAATGTGTCTATAAGCTTATATCTTCCTACATTATCAAACGAAAATAAATATTATTGGACACTGATAAAGTATTGTAAACCTGACCATGTGTTGACGTGTATTACTCTTTTAGCTTGAACTTACTTTGGTAATATAAATTCTGTATAAGTCATTTATAACTAGATCTTGAAGATTATTGTGCAAGATGCTATGATATTTCTGAAATTAGAGTTAAAGCATTTCTTCCATTAAAGTATGTTGTTTTTTTTCCCCTCAGGCCAACAATTTACAGAGTAATGTTGTCAACTACAATAAGTATGGTAAGAAATTTCTGCGCCAGTTCAAACTCCACCCAGACACACATGTTCAAATGATGCTCCAATACGCCTTCTATAAACTGTATAAGAAGTAAGCTTTTCACTACTTTTATAAACTGTATAAGAAGTAAGCTTTTCACTACTTCTATAAACTGAATAAGAAGTAAGTTTTTCACTACTTCTATGAACTGTATAAGAAGTAAAATTTTCAAAAAACAAAGCAAAACATTGTTTAGGCTAACTGTATTATATGTTGTTGTTAAAGAGGGGGCTGAAAATTGACAAAAAACAGTCATGAATACCATGTAACATGGAGTGAATGTTCAATTAATAAATGGTTTATGTCACTAGTAAATATCCAGACCATTGCAGTATGGCCAGACTATTGAATGGTGGTTATTCAATTTTCCACTTTTAATGTTTTGAAATGGAAATTGCCAGTTGTTTATTCAGATTTAATGTTTTGATATGGAATTTTAGATGGCTATTCAGTTTTAATGTTCTTTAATGCAATTTGACTGTTGTTTATTCAGTGTAATGTTTTGATGCAGAAATTGACTGTTGCTTATTCAGTTTTAATGTTTTGATATGAAAAGCAACTGTTGGTTGGTTATTCAGTTTTAATGTTTTGATATGGAAAGCAACTGTTTGTTGGTTATTCAGTTTTAATGTTTTGATATGGAAACGAAGTTTGGGGGGGTATATAGGAGTCACTCGGTGGTCGGTTGGTTGGTCGGTCGGTCCATTGGTCCGTTGCATTTTCCTTGTCCGGAGCATAACTTGAAGACTAATGGTTGGAATTCAATACAAGTTCATACAATGGTCAAGCACATTGAGAGGAAGTGCAGTGCACAAGAACCATAACTCCATCTTGACTTATTACCCAAAGAGTTATTGCCCTTTGTTACTTTTCCTTGTCTGGAGCATAACTTAAAAAGTACTGGTTGGAATTCAAAACAACTTCATACAATTATCAAGCACAATAAGGGTAAGTGCAGTGCACAAGAACCATAACTCTATCTAAAGTAATTACAGAGTTATTGCCCTTTGTTACTTTTCCATTGCTTTCTTTTGTCCGGGCCATAACTTGAAGACTAATAGTTGGAATTCAAAATAACTTCATACAATGGTCAAGCACATTGAGAGAAAGTGCAGTGCACAAGAACCATAACTCCGTCTTGACTAATTACAGAGTTACTGCCCTTTGTTTATTTTCCTTGTCCGGAGCATAACTTGAAAACTACTGGTTGGAATTCAAAACAATTTCATACAATGGTCAAGCATAATAAGGGGTTGCACAAGAACCATAACTCTATCTTGACTAATTATTGCCCTTTGTTACTTTTTCATTGCTTTTTTGTCCGGAGCATTACTTGAAGACTAATGGTTGGAATTCAATATAACTTCATACAATGGTTATGGACATTGAGAGGAAGTGCAGTGCACATGAGCCATAACTGCATCTTGACTAATTACAGAGTGATTGCCCTTTGTTACTTTTCCTTGTCTGGAGCATAACTTGAGAACTACTTGTTGGAATTCAATACAACTTCATACATTTGTCAAGCACATTAAGAGGAAGTGCAGTGCACAAGGACCATAACTCCATTTTGACAAATTACAGAGTTATTGCCCTTTGATACTTATCATTGTCCAGAGCATAACTTAAAACATACTGATTGGAATTCAAAACAACTTCATACAATGGTCAAGCATAATAGGAGGAAGTGCAGTGCACAAGAACTATAACTCTGTCCAGAGTAATTATAGAGTTATTGCCCTTTGTTACTTTTCCATTGCTTTTTTCTTGTCCAGAGCATAACTTGAAAACTGCTAGTTGGAATTCAATACTATTTCATACAATGGTTAAGTATATTGAGAGGAAGTGCAGTGCACAGAAACTATAACTCTTTTCTTGACTTATTTAAAAGTTTTTGCCCTTTGTTACTTTTTATTGTCCAGTGCATAACTTGAAAATTAATGGTTGGAATTCAATGAAACTATATACAATGATCAAGGGCAGTGAGATGAAGTGCAGTGCAAAAGAACTATAACTCTATTTGGACTAATTACAGTTATTGCCCTTTGTTACTTTTTTTTGTCCAGTGCATAACTTGAAAACTGGTAGTTGAAATTCAATACAACTTTATACAATGGTCAAGCACAATGAGAGGAAGTACAGTGTACAAAAACCATTACTCCATCTTCAGTATTTATAGAGTTATTGCCCTTTGTTCCTTTTCCTTGTCCTTATTACAGAGTAAATCAATAAAATTTCATCAATGGCCAACCACATTGAAAGGAAATGCAACATACAAGAACCACAACTATCTTTATTTGCCCACAACCATAACTGTATTTCAATTGTTTTACAAGGTATTCTGTTACTAGTAACATCCTCATTTCCGAAGCAGTCTTGCGGGGGTATTAATCACATTTAGTGATAGTTCTAGTTGAGTTTTGATAATGTTTTGATATGGCAGGTTACTGTCAATTCTTTAGTTTTAATGTTTTGATATGGAAATCCCTGTTACTACTGATCTTGCATTCAAAACTTAAAGCAGGGAAAATTTAGTAGTTAAATTTAACAGCAAAATATTAAGAAATAGTATGACAAATAATGATTTTCCATAACATAAAAATACAAAACAGACATATTTACACTTTTTGTGCCTCAGCAAAATATTAAGAAATAGTATGACAAATAATGATTTTCCATAACATAAAAATACAAAACAGACATATTTACACCCTTTGTGCCTCTGCAAAATATTAAGAAATAGTATGACAAATAATGATTTTCCATAACATAAAAATACAAAACAGACATATTTACACTTTTTGTGCCTCAGCAAAATATTAAGAAATAGTATGACAAATAATGATTTTCCATAACATAAAAATACAAAACAGACATATTTACACCCTTTGTGCCTCTGCAAAATATTAAGAAATAGTATGACAAATAATGATTTTCCATAACATAAAAATACAAAACAGACATATTTACACTTTTTGTGCCTCAGCAAAATATTAAGAAATAGTATGACAAATAATGATTTTCCATAACATAAAAATACAAAACAGACATATTTACACTCTTTGTGCCTCAGCAAAATATTAAGAAATAGTATGACAAATAATGATTTTCCTTTATATGAAATAATAGACTTATTTGCTTAAATTGTGTTTCAATTTGGTGTTATTTTGATACCCTTCTTCTCACAGATTGCCTCAGTTCAGTTTCTATTGTTGACTTTGCATAAAGCTATTTACCATATTTCAAAGTATGACCCTTATGCAAAAATGAGCCACGTCACGACAAAACCAACATAATGGGTTTGCGACCAGCATGGATCCAGACCAGCCTGCGCATCCGCGCAGTCTGATCAGGATCCATGCTGTTCGCTATCAGTTTTACTACTTGTTATAGGGTTTGTAAGCGAACAGTATGGTCGCATACCCACTATGTTGGTTTTGTCGTGACGCGGCTCAAATGTTTGTATAACTCGTTTTCATGTCATGTTTTTGTTACAGACCAGCTCCGACCTACCAGACAGGCACAACCAGGAAGTATTATAATGCAAGAACGGAAACTGTTCGATCATGTTCACCAGAGGCTATAGAATGGGCAAAAGCTATGCTTAATCCAGATATAAATGTAAAATTTAAATTTTACCTTATAACCTTGATATTATTTAAAATATAGTGAATAATTTGTTTATATGCAAAATTAGCACAAACCCTTGCTAAAGATTTTATATTTGAGTATCGCTTTGTAAAACATTAAATTTTGAAAGTGTCCTCTTTCTAGTTCCTTTCACTTGATAAATGATTTTATATTCTTTATTTTTTCAGATAAAATCTTCATTTACAAATGTTTTATTTTATTTTTCTTACAGAACAGAACAAAAGTTGCGTTATATAGACAAGCAGCTGATAAGCACAACAAATTAATGGCAGAGGCTACAGAAAATCAAGGTATATATTTTGTATTTGGTAAATTTTGTATGCCTTTAAACTGTTAACCTGCTGGCAGCTTCAAATTTATTCGTGCAACCAGTGCAGACCAGGATCTGTGAGCATCCACACCATCTGCTCTTTGTCTGCACTATTCCCTATTCAGTCAGTGTAAATTTTGAAATTTTCCCCTAGAAACCAACCGATAGCAGAGTTGAGATCGAACATTGACAAGTCTCTTTCAGATATTTTGCATAGTAAGGGTTAAGTTCATCTATTCACAGAATGGTAGGACTAACCTACTCACCTTGGTTTTGGTGTCAGCTAAATATTGATTTAGTGGATAAAATTTTTGTGTGCAATTTCATATCTGTGTTGATTAAGTTTCACTTTACTGTTTATCTAATGCCTTTCTATGACAATACCATCTTTTCATTATCATATGATGATATGCATTTATCTTCTATAATTTATCTTATATAACTATAACGGTACATGTACATTTAAAAAAACATACATGTACCTTCATTACAAGTTTTGTGACTTTTGTCTCATTTTATCAAGTATATTTATTTTGACAGGTTGTGACCGACACTTGTTTGGCCTTCAAATTCTAGCAGTTGAAGGTGGACTACCAATGCCCCAGATATTTACAGATCCAGCATATACTAAAAGGTAAAATTGTGTGTTAATAGTACTCAACTTATTATAGGAGTTTCAATGAGGTCAAAAAGCCTAAAAACATGAAATTTGACGTTCTTACATAGTTCAACTGAAGCACTTAATAAGGACAAATAGCATGATAAAGAATAATATTTGCCCTATGTTGTGGTTTAGATTGGAATATCTTATAAAATTTCCAGCATGAGTAAAACTAACGGAAAACCAGTCTGATATGCAGGAAATATACTCAGAATGAAATATTGATGTTTGTGCAATTCTTAGCCTAATTCTCGTGAAAAACAATTGAACACTTTTCATTTTTGGTCATTTTACACAATGAAAAAGATTATTCTGGAAAAACGGGATGAGGGAATGATCAGACAAGTTATTGGTCCAAACCTCAATCAAATGTGTTCAAATCTAGGAAAAATATTTCCTCAGTGGAGTCCCTTTAAAATTATTCTACTTATTTAGCATTAGTTACAAGAATAACAGGCCTGTGCTAACACCAGTACTGTGTCAGGCCACTATCTGCAGACTGGTTCAGCTATATTCTGTCAGCAATGACAATTTGCTTCATATATAACTGTTAGAATTCAGAGAGTTATGAAATAAATTTTTACTTCTAGCAACAATGCGTAAATGCAGTCAAAAGTCAATTTCCCAAGTATTTGCATACTGTTTAATTAAATTCAGTAAATTTTAAAAAGGTTTATTTGGCATTTTTTTGGTTTAAACATATTTATAAAGCTCAATTGCAAAGCAAGTTCTTACAACTTATATTAATCACTTTTGAGTCAGCTCCCTGAAACCAACCAGTACTTGTGTCATATGAAGAAATATGATCATGATCAAATTAGGGTAAACCCATTATCCCTAGGCCGAGAGGCAGACACCCTAAGCATTTGGCCACCGCTCCCCTATTCTTTTGACATCCTGAATTTAATGACTTTGTTAAAAGTTAACTTTAATTTATCAGATTTTTTTTCTTCATTTCAGTGGCAGTGGTGGGAATTTTGTGTTGTCAACTAGTTTTGTTGGCTACACACCAGTGTATGGTGGTGTCGTACCCATGGTTGAACATGGTTATGGCACGTTCTATAAGATAGAGCAAGACTGGTATGGTTTTAATAATATTTTCACATCTTAACTTCATCGCTATGGGCATCATAGTGTGTATAAGTGCCATTACAAATTCGCAACACAACCAATTCGTGACTACATGTAATAGCAAAATTGAAACATCAGTAAAAATACAAGATTTACAGTAACATTACTATTGATTATTTACCAATAACAATACAGGTGTCAATATTTATGCATTAGGTTACATGGAAATATTTGTAAAGACATGAAACAGAATGAGCAAAATATACACGTACTCTAAATATCAAAAGTAATTATGAATTGTTTAATGTGTATTTATTAGGTGTTAGTTACAATCTAGTATTAAGGTTAATATGTATATTGATAACATTTGTACACATGTAATTATGTATTCAGCATTGTATTGTTTTTATCAATATTTGTAATACTTATGGAAAATGTGCCCATTGTAGACCAGTCTACTTTAAGAATAAGTACTGTTTACTTCCATGTATATGGCTGAAATTTGACGTTATGCTCGCTCGGAGCAAAGAGGATACGCAGGTATATGGCTGAAATCCATGAAATACAGTACAGAATAAGTTTGGCTGTATTATTTAGCTTATAAAGTGTTGAAGTCATTTGTGCTTTGAAAAGATACCTCTTGTTCTATAGGAAATATTTTAGTCAATATAACTGTAAATTTTGGTTTATTTGTTGTTGTTTTTTTTTTTTTCAGTATTTCAATGTTTGTGTCGGCGTGGAAGTCTTGTATTCAGACTGACGCTGTAGAGTTCGGCAATATGATTCAAGAGTGTCTTAACGAGACCGGAGCCCTGCTTGCGGAAACAGAAAAACTAGCTAGGCTTTAAGGTAGCAGCTTCAATGGCGGCTCTGTGCGAGTGTTCAGTTACTAAATATAGAACATGTTCTGATTCTAAATTTAGAACATGTGTATGCAGTTTATGTGATAACTTTTTGTGATACATTTGCTATGTATATACATGTACACGACCTGTTATAAACAGAAAAGGATTTTGGTAGTTTAGTGTAAAAGTGAGAAAAAAAGTGCTCAAAGAAGACTATTTGAAATTATTATGTTAATTTTTATGTGATTTTGTTTTAAGTTCTAATCATTGGGTATATTAGGGCACACCTTTGTCATTTCTTTATAGGGCATATGATATTATACATTTATCAGTTTAAAAATGTAATGTGTTCACTTAATCTCATAATGTTTTAAAACTTAAAAGGTTAAAAAGATATATGCAATATATACAAATATACAACGAAAATGATAATGGAAAAAATTGATTATCTGAAAAGTTAAGTTTATCTAATTTGCATATTAAGTAATTTAGGAAAAAAGGGATTATCTCAAAAGTTAAGTTTATCTCATTTGCATATTAAGTAATTTAGGAGAAAGGGATTATCTCAAAAGTTAAGTTTATCTTATTTGTATATTAAGTATTTAAGTAGAATCAGAAACTTTTATTACAGATAATATAAAGCTCCATGGTAGAATGGTTGTTTAATTTGCGTACCAAATACAAATGTTGTTACTTATTTGAAACTGTGCATTTTAAAATAAGTTTTAGAGATTTTGATTTGAAAATGATAGAGCTTGACAGGCATTAGTATTTTTCCTGGTCAAATACATAGAGCATAGGTGTGTATGATGAATGAATGAGTCATATTTAATCCCGTGCTGGTAAAATTTATATATCTTAGTACTGCAAATTACCTCCCTTTTTGTAAGCTTCACCATTTGTAATATGCAATTGTTTTTTTACAGTTTTTCAAAATGTATGTAGCTATATGTAACTGTAGTGTTTTAGATTTTTGACTTTAAAGGAATAAGAATGGGTGGATTGATGTCTGTCTAATATAAGTATTCATCATTTAAAAAGAGGAACCATGACAGTTTCCCTATTGACATCAACCCTATAAGAGAGAAATTCGTGTTTAAAGACACTATTTTTTACTTGAGAAATAAGTTCATGGGCGCCGCCATTTTGGCGTTCTGTCATTCTCGCGAGACAGACGAGACCGAGATTGTGACGTGTAATACCCACTTCCGGTATAGTTGTACACGCTGCTACAACTGAAATATATCTTGATGAAGAACTTATTAATTCAATTGCGTACATTATACATTATTTATGAAAACATCATATGGAACTGAATTGCTTTAATTAATTAATTGAAGACGCCGCGACATTAATTATCATTTGCCCGATACTCAAGCTTGCTGATGATCCCACCACATGATTTAAGCAATGACTGCTTAATTTTCAAAGATAAACCATCAATTTACTTTGGGTACTATGAGAAACTTCTTCAAATTGACGATATATCCTTTTATTTTGTACTTAATTTTCGCTAGAGACAAGCTGTCCAAATAGGGTACATCGCCGGTCATATATCTTTTTTCAAGTAAAATATCAACTAA